>NC_059354.1:47987500-48065000 GCF_019703515.2 Myxocyprinus asiaticus
TGTACCAGTGCTATAGTGTTTAGCTGCGAAATACTACAGAGGATGTTTGTGTTTCCTCCTGCCTCCAGACCGCAATTGATGTGTTCTCTATTAGCCTGTCTCAGCTGCGGTCTTGAAGGTATTATGGGAAGCTTGATGTTTTGCTTCTCTCCCATTGTTCATTGTTTTGCAATGTATATTTGCTATATATTTCTCTGTTCAATGTATTATGTTTAATTTCTGCAAAGCATCCTTGAGCTTTGGAAAGGCACTATACAAAATAAACATATTATTATTATTATTAAGCATATTTATCTACTGACACGCAAATCATGGTTTTAAAAGTGATTGATTCCACTTTGATATCATCTGCCGGTGGAATCCCCAAACTGCAAATGCAGGAACTGATTTTAGATATTTCGCTGAAATTAGATGCGCTTCAAATGTCTTAGCGTCTCAGGAAAAAAGCAAATTGCACTTTGCGCCACTTTATTAACATACAGTATACCCATGGATTGCGCGCGTACACCCACAGATAGCACAAATGCTCCCACCCGTGCCCACATGCGTTTTGCGCCGGCACGAAAATTACACTTCGAATTAGTGGTCTCATGAAAATTGGATAAGACATAGCGCACGGTCGTCTGTTGTGTTGCGCCTAGTGCGGTCACAAAAATGGAGCCCTCTGACGTTTCATATTCTTAAATATGTTAAATGTCTCCTTAAATGTAGTTAGCTACATTTTGTTAGTAACTTAGTGTAGCTTACTTCTTTACTGAAGAGTAGCTGTAGTTTAGCTACTTTAAAGTCGACATGAAACATCAATCGCAACCCATTTTATTTCCATAATCTGACATATTTTAGAGTAAAATAGGATATTCAATGAGGGAAAACATTTAGGGCAGGACTTGAATTTATTCAATAGGATTTGACTGAATCATGAAAAGTGGGCGTTGCATACTAAAATTGTGGTTGGAGGAGACAGGGCAAATTTCTGAAATGTTGAATGGCAGTCATTTATGTCAATGAGGAACGCAACACCTAAATTGGATGATAAAGTAATATTCATCAAAAAAGGCTTACCTGATTGGTCAGAGAAACTATAACCCAAACCTAACCCAAGCAAATCAGGTTGTGCTTTACTTATAAATATAAATTACTCTTCCCCTGCCATCCTATGTTTCTGAAATCCGCATAGAGGGGCTGAAAAAGTAAGAGGGACTTTTGACATCAGCTGAAAAAGAAAATCATTTCAGAAGCAGAGCAAGTTATTACATTTATATAAAAGATCATGAAGACAAACATTTATTTTTTTTCCTTTGAATAATGTGCACCAAAGAAGTTTGCATGATAAGACCAGAAACATTTATTACCATTTTGATTTCATGTCAACTAAACGGTATTATGAACTGAATTGCAATATTGAAACACATCCAACAGATACATACTATAAGTAGTGTGAAGGTTTTGAGGTAAGGTGGTTTAGCATGTTTTTTGTGTGTATGTGTGTATGTGTGTCTGTGTGTGTGTGTGTGTGTGTGTTGTCCCTGAAGAAATATAAAAGTGTTGCACACATTTAGAAAAGGAAGTATATTGAACTATTGTTATAATTCAAGGTATTTGCTGCTATAAACCCTCATCGAGAGTATTTTATAAAGCAAGGACGCTTTAGTCTTATCTTATTGTGCTTTAGTACACCCAAACAGTAAAGCAAAAACTGTCATGCAGTGACAGCAACATAAAAAAATAAATACAAAATAATAAAAAAAAAACACACAGCATTACGCAACCCCTTCTAAATTTTATTGTTAGAATAGTTTAACATTAAAAGGCATTTTTGGAGCGAATTTAAAAATGTTAATGGCTTTGCCACAAAACAGTATCAAATCTCTTGAAATTTTCAATTAGAAAAAGGATGTTGGGCTGGCACAACTATGGACGCAGCGCTTTCGCGCTAGGTGGCGATTCTCACACTCGCGGCCGTCGTGAAAGAGAGATGCGTTAATTGAATGACCTTGGCATGGGTGGGTTTTTTAGGACTTCCACTTCATACTCGAATGCACAGAGAGGAAGGAAAAAATGTGTTTTAGTGGAGATTTTAAAACCATATGCTTTGACCACATCTCACTGAGCATTGACCATTGTTGCTGAAAATGATATTTTATGGTTAGCAGTTGTGACCTTCTTCAGGAAACCTCAATGAGGCTTTTGAATGTAATAGGCCACACTGATCATCATACAGTACGTGAATGTGCCAGAGAAACATGGTAATGAGTCTTCACAATTAGTTTAATCTACACATATGCTAGCTGATATCCAGCATTTAAGAGAGTAAAACCTTTCCTTTTGAGCCGCCTAAAAGCAGTTTGTTTAGCTTTGATAAGTCATGTGCAGATTCTTTTTTTTTTTTACCCCTTTTCTCCCCAATTTTGAATGCCCAATTCTTAATGCACTCTAAGTCCTCGTGGTGGCATAGTGACTCACCTCAATCCGGGTGGCGGAGGATGAATCTCAGTTGCCTCCGCGTCTGAGACCGTCAGTCCACGCATCTTATCACGTGGCTTGTTGAGCGTGTTAAAGCAGAGACGTAGAACGTGTGGAGGCTTCACGCTATTCTCCGCAGCATCCACGCACAACTCACCACGCACCCCACCGAGAGCGAGAACCACATTATAGCGACCACGAGGAGGTTAACTCATGTGACTCTACCCTCCCTAGCAACCAGGCCAATTGGTTGCTTAGGAAGCCTGACTGGAGTCACTCAGCACGCCCTGGATTTGAACTTGTGACTCCAGGAGTGGTATTCAGCGTCTTTACTTGCTGAGCTACCCAGGCCCGCTTCGTGTACAGATTCTTAAAACATTACAATTAGGGATGTCCCGATACCACGATTGGAATCGGGTCCATTACTGCGTTCATGTACTTGTACTCCTGCTCATAAAAATGCCCCGATACCTAACTAATGTCATTCCGTAAATATTCAGCGCACAAATTAAAATCACATTTTGTCTTAGTGTGATTAATAAACCACAAAGGCTGCGATTTAATAAGATAAAAATATAGTTCATATAGTGCATGTGCTGCACACTTCAAATGAGAGCACTTGTGAATGTGTGGAGCCGGTGTTGTGCTGACGCCAGCCACTCATACCTTTTAAAGTTCCTTCCATATGCTGAAAACACACTCTGCTATCTGTAATCGTGTACTCTGTTTGTAGCAGATGACAGAGAGCAGAGCACTAATTCACTCTGTAGCACGAGGCACATACAGACTACAAATATATTATTTATTATTTAATAATCACACTGGGTCACGTAATGACCTGCTTTTCCGGAAGTGTGACGCTACCGTCAAAAACACAGAAATGGAAAGGGCTTCACTCCAAAATAAAAGCTTCTGCCAAAATAAAAGCTAAATTTAAATGCAGAAAATTAGGACAGAAATATGTCTCTTCTGTATAGTAATGTAATACTGTACTACTACAACTACTACTACTAAGAATAATAATAAATGTATAAATCGATAGTAGTTGTGTTATAACCCCCCCACCCCCCCCCCCCCATCATGGTATCGGGACAACCCTAATTACAATATCCAAAATACATATTTCACAAGTTAGACTAACAAGCAGGCCCACATGGAATATTTGTGCTTCATCTGACGTTTTTATTTAATATTTTGCAAAATTGTTTTATATTATACAAACAATACCTATGCATGCTCCTGGTCTTATTGTGCATGATTCATTAGTGTATTTTATTCCAAATATTATAAAAGGCTTTATAAAAAATTTAAAAAAAAAGGCTCGTAATCAAGGATGTAGGATGAAAAAGTTTAATACTCCTTTTTTTCTCATTTAATATCCTGGTTATTCGAATACCCTATTATTACTTTTGAAACAGCGCACTCTTTTTCGCATATGTCCTACCGGCCTGACATTGGCTCAACCAATGGCATGAGTATGAGGCTATCTGTATGACCAGCTAATAGCGACATGAAATGCTCGAGAAAGCTGTTTGAAAACAGTCATTTTTGCAATTCCATTTGCAGCAAAGCAGAAATTACACATTTCAGCTTGGAATCCATTCTGCAGAATTCTACAGATTTTCTCCAAAAACCAGTGCAGAAAATGTGGGGGGGAATGTCTGCACTGCGAAAAGTTATTTTCTACTGAGTCTTGTTTTCCAGTAAAAATATCGAAACAATCTCATAACAAGATTTATGTACTTAAGAAGAAAAATGACAAGATATTTTGATGTTTTCAGAGAAATCTAATACAATTTAGTAGCATTTCTGCCTAACAAGGAAACAAGTTTATTTTTCTTACCCCACTTGCAAAGAGTTTTTATTATTATTATTATTATTATTATTGTTATAAGCACAAACCCCAACAAATTGTAAAATTTCTCTGAAAACAAGACTTAATATCTTTATGCCTTTCTGCTTCTCAAGCAAGTTTTTCATATTTTAAGAATGTTTTCACATTTTTACCCTGAAATATAAAACAAAAATACTCAGTATACGGAAATTAGTTTTTGCAGTGTGTCTGGACGTTTTAGTGATTTTGCCTTATTAGCACAAAGTCTTGCATGTGGCATTCACTTCCTGCACCTCATTCTGGCATTTGTTTCTTCCTTCCTCTCTCTATCAGGCATTAAATAAATAATAGCATGTTGGTCTGTATTCTAGATGAGTGCTGCTTGAGCCAGCTCAGGGGGATGTGTATCTGTGAGGTATAGGATATATATTTTCTCTCTCATATTAAGAGATGAGCAGGCAGGGGGGGAGTGAGGGTGAAGGCACGGGCTCCTGCTGTCGGACAGCGTGGGTCTGGAATGGCAGATCCATCAAAGAAGCAGAGCTTGTCTCACCTGGGGTGGGCTCAGACCGTGTGCCGCAGACCGTCTGCAGCCGAAAGAGATGGAGATAGAGAGAGTGTTTAGGTGTGTTAGGGAAAATGACCTGTGAATATGTACATGTGTAACAGATAGACAGGGATGCAGGGAGAAAAAAACAGGACAGAGAGAGAGAGAGAGTGCTGCTGGCTCAGAGCCAGACTCAACACCATTGTCCTTCACCTTCCTCAGCATCAACCTGACATGCAATTACAATAACTTCACACTCTTCAATCTTAACCCATAAACCAGTAACTTTACATTCTTTACTTTTTGCTTCAGAATGTCATTATGTCATTAAACAGCAGGGTCAGAAATTAACAAGGGCTCGGGGCAAACATACCACTAAAAGTGTGTATATACTGTATACTGAGGGGCCAAAAATATCCCCTGTTGTGAATTTTTATCTGTTATCTAACATTTGTTATATTTCACGTGTCTTCCGTCCCAGCGCATTTCGTTAGGGTTAGGGTCGGGGTTTGCGCTATGATGGCCCTGTGATGGAGCTACAGTATATATCTGCCTACTGTATTTCATCAGGTTTGTATATGCTTGTATATTGTATATAGGCCTACGGAAAAACATATATGACTCGATGACGTGATGCAATTTTTTTGGGCAGTGTAACCATCCTGAGCAGAAATTCTTCAAATAAATAAATAAGCAGTGAAACAATTGTGTTTTAAAATACTATTAATATTTGAAAAACTTTTGTCCTCAATCAAATCAAAGTCAGGTGACAGTAAAATGCAGGTTGCTATTCTGCTGTCATGTGACAAGAACATCATAAGATAGAGAAAACTATATCTATAAAAGATATATTTTTTTTTTTTTTTTTTTATGTTAAAAATGATTTTTATGAAAAGGCACATTTTGTTCAGGTCAAATGTAGTAACCCTGAGAAAACGTGTTTATATTCTTGACTCAAATTCATGAAAATTATATATTTTTTTTACCTTGAAAAATATGTTAAAAACTTTTTTTAAATGAATGATTCACATGTATTCAAGGTACACAACTTGACATTTTTAAAGTCAAATTTATTTAATTATTTATTTAACTTATTATTATTATTATTATTATTATTATTATTATTATTATTATTTTATTTATTTTATTTTATTTTTTAATTTTTTATGTATGAAACCAACATGGACACAAAGATGTCATTTCTATAAACTTGATGTGATATGTTTTTTTTTTTGTTGTTTTTGTTTTTTTTTTAGTTAAGAGTTCTCATTTTTATCATCTCAGACAATCTTATTTGTCAATGACCCATACACCCACTTGCATTATATATATGGCCTATTTATTTCTACTTTAGTCAAAGGTGTTTCTTATTATTTAAAAACTAAACATAAAACATAAATACTAGACATAAATGTAGTATGTAGACATAAATTCAGTTGTTTTGACGACAAAATTAAAATGTACTTTGTAATGGACTAGTTGGAGAGCAAATAGTGAAGTAAAAGCAGCCAAAAAGAGTCCAGCACACACATGAACTTCTTCAAGTATCTCAGGATGAAGTTGCTTGAGAAAATGAACAGAGAGTGCAGAGCTCTAGACAAAGTGTGGGGAATTTGAACACTGAAAAAAAATGTGCAGGACTTAAAATATCTCTGTAGCATTTTTGCATCACACATTTTAAGTAAATTCATCCTATTTTATGTAATTTAATTACAATCATTTTATGTCAGAAAAACTAGAAAACCTTAGTTATACACAAATGTATCAGTTCATCCAACTGTATTTACTTAAAAGGGTATGTCAGTCATTAAACTTGATTCCATAAAGACAAAGCTGCACTTCAGATACGCACATTAACATGCACAGTGAAAAATTATATGGATTGAACCGGATCCAACTTCACTAAAGGGGGACAATAATCACCTTATGCGAAACAACTCATTACAGTAAAACAACTTCAATAAGAGTAAAAAGAACTAAAACCTCTGAATTATTAAAAACAATTTAAATGCTCCAAAAAGTTATTTTTGTCCAGACAAGCATGCTTAAATTATTCAAGCGCAAGGGCTTATGGGTACTTCCCACAACCTCAATTCTGTACTTGATCGTTTGATTTAGTAATATTTAAAATCTTACTTTTATGGATTTTTAAGACAAATAAGTTAATGGAACTCACAATTATTCTTTTACTTTATGCATCATTCTAAGTTGACCTTATAATTAATATTTTGTGTTGTACACATTAATGCAAATTAAGTAAAGACAAAAATGTTATAAAAATGTTTTTATATACGTTTTATTTCAGCTTTATGGTTGTTGAGTTAACAAATATATATATATATATATATATATATATAATTTTTTTTGCAGTGAAGAGTGGCGACTATCGTATATCAAATAAAAAATAGTTTTGATTTGTTTAATAGTTGTTGTTTTTTCGGTCACTACATAATTGCTATTCTTTCATTTGTTATTCCATAGTTTTGAGGACTTTACTGTAATTGTAAAATGTGGAAAATACCGTAGTAATAATGAAGAATGAGTAGGTGTGTCCAAATGTTTGACTTAAAGTGTTGACAGTATTTTATAGGCTTAAGATGACTGAACACATCCAAACTGATAAATCAGATAAAGATAAGGATACAATATAAGTCTGATACAGTATATGAAGTTGTTGTATCTAGTCTACCATATAACCACATATTAAGCACTTTCGTCTCAACTGGAGTGACAAAAGTGGAGTTTATAATTTATTCATTTTACCATGTCTACCAACAGCACTCTTTTAAAATACTGACTTTACAGTAAATGCAGTAAATTGTGTTACTGTTGGTGTAGCACCAGGCATCCATGGTGTCATTTACATGTTCTATATTCTCTTTAAAGTGATGCCAATGGACCTTTTGCATGAGCACAGAACCAGAATGAAGAGGGTCGTGCAAACATAAGCAAAAGTGACAAAACTGTCCAGCCAATTGAATAAAGACATTTCCATTGCTTTACTTTGGACATGCATAAGATTTTACACCAAATGCATTCTGTCACTCTGTAAAGTGGACGTTAAAAAAGCATTTTACAAAAGGTGTGTGTGAGGGTTGAGAATTGTTCCGCTGTATTTAACATTCACACACAATGCTGCGAGAAAGTGGCAATTGCTTATCTCCATGGCGATCGATAATGGCTACAGGTTTAGTTCGCCGAGCGCGTGTCTCTAATGCGGAGAGGATGTCATTATTATTTTCTGTCTCCTAATGATGGTCATTATGCACAGCCGCTGATTGAATTCCATTTGTTACCTGCGTTTGAGGCTGAGTAGAATAATTACCATTTAAGTGTCTCCATTAAAATTCATACACGAAGACCTCCTGTTAAAAATAACTAAAGTATTCTTTGAATGTGAAATGAATTGCATTTCAGCCCAGCCCTGATTTAAATACTTGATTAAAGAATGGGGCCGGCTGCATGGATTGTGATTCCTTAGAATGATGCTCGATGAAACAACTTGTAGCTCTTGTATTCTGCATTCTTATTTAATATTTAATTCAAATGGATCTGCTGCTGGTAAAACACAATCAATATCCGGCTCTCTGTCGAAATTACATTTTCAACCTCTCGTGCCTCATTCAAAACAAACATTGTTTTTCATTATGCTGAACATTGTCCAAAAACCCTGTTTGTTTGTGGTCAATTCTCTGTGCCGTTTCAATTCAATATATGAACATGTTGATTTAAACGAGTGTGCTTCTTCACAAATACAGTACAATATACAGTACAATGTTCTTTGACACTATTGAACACTCGACACCATTATTATAGAAATTAAAAGTTTAAATTCTGACTGGACGAGCCATGCTCGAAACCCATTGTAAAATACAAATAAATTCATGTGATCACACATTCTAATGCACCAGTTAATGAACTATATTACTTGGCAGAAAGATAAAAGCCAATCAATTTAAAGGTATAGTTTGCCATTTTTCTATGACAAACTACTTCCTCAAATCCCATCTTAATTTGCAGAGACAGGTATAAGCCATTTATAGCTTGATTACCCCAAAAAGTGTGAACAATTTGTAGATATCAGAACATTGCTCTGTTTCTTAGACCATCCTGACCGGCTTGACACAGCAACATTGAGCACGTTTACATGCACGTTCTTACACCATTTATGCTTATAATAAGCCAAATAGGCCGATGATGTGTGTGGTCATGAGAATGCAATAAACGGTGTTCCGTTGTTGGTGTAAGGTTATAAACAGCGTAAGAATAAATGGTGGACAAGGGTAGATTTTTGCCCATTATGCCAATTTCGCTTGGCATGTAAACACCTTAACCAGTGTTCTTTCCAGCTTATCCCATGTACGCATGTGTTGAGCGCATGCCTCTTCACGGTTTGATGTCAAAAGCAGAGAATTTATGTGATTATGTCATGTAAACACGGATTTCTTGCTTTGTCAGATTTTGTAAATAAGCTGATTTTTGGAAGGGGGCCTGGGTAGCTCAACGAGTATTGACGCTGACTACCACCCCTGGAGTCGCTAGTTTGAATCCAGGGCGTGCTGAGTGACTCCAGTCAGGCTTCCTAAGCAACCAATTGGCCCGGTTGCTAGGGAGGGTAGAGTCACATGAGTTAACATCCTCGTGGTCGCTATAATGTGGTTCTCGCTCTCGGTGGGGTGCGTGGTGAGTTGTGCGTGGATGCTGCGGAGAATAGCGTGAAGCCTCCACACGTTCTACGTCTCTGCTTTAACACGCTCAACAAGCCACGTGATAAGATGCGCGACCTCCGGAGGTCGCATTTGTCGGCCGCATACGTCATCGAGGCTGTCTCGTTTCAGAAAAGCGAGTAGGACACTTCGAATGCAGCCTTCAAATGAGACCTTCTTTAATGGGAATTTGGAGGATGCATGAGATGTATCCTTCATGGGCACTCACAACCCACAATTCTTTGCTTCAGCGGAAATGTCTAAAAAAATGTGATGCCAATTTGCCCGTAACTATGATGTTCAAACGCAAGTAATGTTAATTCCCAAGCTGAAGTACCTCAGTAGATGGGTGCAGAGTATATAATATATATCATTATATTAATATATAATTAAAATAAAGTATTAGACTAAAAGTACACCTGTAAAATCTATTTTCTTTTCTCTTTACATCATTATAACTCTCGTAAAATGTACCTCATATATTCCCTCCCAAAGGCACGTTGTTCCTTCTCACTCGAAGCACTTGCGTTTGTTAAAGAGTGGCGTACTGTCATAGCAACCATGTTACGTTCCGTTTCCGTTTGTCCTACGAAGGCCGTCTCGTTTAAACTAGGCTTGTTTAGAGGAGGACGCTCAGTATATTGCAGCCTTCAAAGGACGCATCCTACCCAGCATGCAGCCTTCGAAACAAGACACAGCCGAGGACACGTTCTTCCATTCAAAACAGCTTGATGGGGCTGTGTGTTACATTGATTTTACGTCACCCGCTTAGCGGCATGTGTAAGAACACTGTTAATCGTGGTCTCTTGCAAAGTCTTTGGAAACTTCTTTGTATTTTTTTGTCAATTGTGCCCATTCTGTCTCCTAAACAGCTGCCAGCTACAGTTCTATGCATCCATGTTTCTTTTCCTCTTCAATAGATATCTCAAGTACCAACAAAAACATGTCACTTCTCGTTTGTTGTTTTCCTGGAGCCCACTCCTACGTCCGTCCACCCAAGTGGAATTAACTGTGTTTGTGTTGCAGGTAAATAAGGCGTGCAGAGCCCTAATACAGCCATCACTCGGCTAAAGAGCCCAGCTGCGGCCGAGTGCCTCTCCCACCAAGCCTAGTAAAATGGAAGAGGGGGGTGGGAGCCATAGTGAGACCTAATCAATCACTGCCAGATTACGGCTAAAGCCACTTCGATACCCATTAAAGAAGGACAAATGCAGAATCGCAACTGAACAACTCCTAGTTTTAAGCCAACAGTGGGACTTCCTGGTTATTTATCAAAGTCAGTGCTGGTGAGCCAGCGCGACGGGCAGCACAATTGTCGTTCTCAGTAGAGAGGGAGCAGTGTTGAAAAGAGCCTGTTTATGCCCTCAGCTGTGGTGCTGTCACCCTGCTTTACTGTAAATTGCATTGCTTTTATTGTGAGATTTAGTAGCTTATCCTCAGTGGGTTCCATCCACTGATAGCTTGTCCCCATTAGGACGATAGCCGGAGACCATAAAGGGACTTGGCTACACATCATCATATAATGTGTAACCAAACCCCTCTCTTTTATTCTCGTTCTCCCCTTTCTTTCTATTTTTATTTATTTATTTTTTTTTCTGTTGGTGATTCCAACTTAAAGAAATAGTTCACCCAAAAATGAAAATTCTCTAATCATTTACTCACCCTCATGCCATCCCAAATCTTTATGACTTTCTTTCCTCAGCACTGTAGGTCTATATAATGCAAGTGAATGGTGACCAGAACTTTGAAGCCCCAAAAAGCATATAAAGGCAGCATAAAAGTAATCCTTACGTCTCCAGTGGTTAAATCCATGTCTTCAGATGTGATACGATAGGTGTGGGTGAGAAACGAATTAATATTAAGTCCTTTTTTTTTTTTTTTTTTTTACTATTTCTAATAAAACAGTGAGAAGGGAATTCACTAAGAATTAATTATAGCCAGTAAAAGCGCTGGTTATTTGCACGTGCTGTCTGAGCTGTTTTAGCACCCAATTCACTAAAGGAATTATGCAGGTCAGGCTACAGCGCAGATGCGCCCACAAATTCGCTTCTGAAAACTATTTGCATGCGCAGTTCCGATCTTGCAGGCCGATTCAGAGTGCTGTATAGCGGCAGATGTTGCAGACCACTGCGACCTGATACACCCTGCCGGGACTGCATCACTCAACCACTGTGATCAAGACACCTGAATCATCTCTTTAACATGCCAAAAGTGCCCTGGTATAACACTCTTCTCATCTTCATCATTTGATCATTATTTGATAAATTACTGCTGATACGATCGATAGAAAATGTACACAAACATCTCTTTTAAATTAAATTCCTTTTACCGCTTGCTCTAATCTAGCGATGTAAATTGCGGCATGCAATTTTTGTGAATAAAGCTTAATCTATATCAGCCTAATTTACGTAGAAATAAGGTGTGTTTGCTCATAGAGCAATAACAATGACTTGATTGACATACTCAAGCCATAGCACAATTTCAACATTGATTGCACCTGCTTAAACTAGATTGCGGGTGGTTAGATGCATGTACTAGATAAGACGTTCAAATGTCTTACTGAGTGAATGACTGAGGCAAGAAGAAACATTTGAACACCAGATTGAGAATCATATTTATATCAATAAACGGTGTCTGCTCAACTTATAAATAAAAGAACAATAAAAGAATGTGTATGTATTAATATTTCAGTTTGATATCTAAGAGAGGAGAGATACCCAGAGGAACGACGCTTAGCCATATGAAGAAGAAGCTGCCTGTCACGTTGTTAAGCCAATCAGGTCAGAGTAAACTGGTCAAGGAAAATTTGATTGGTTACTAGAAGCAGGTAGACCCGCCTTCCCCCTCACACTTGCAAAACTCTTTTCAGTGAGAAATTCAAGCCAAAAGTTTGAGCGCAACAAAAGGGAAGATGGAACAGTGTATATCGGACATTTAGGCCTATGCCACAAACACAAGTTATTTACACGTTTGCAGTAGTTTATTTTACACATACAGACTGATTCTACGTGGTCAATCCGTTTTGCTGTTCATTACACCCTTTAATATCACTGATTGCAGGTTTGCAATGTTTTTGACCATGTTTAGGCACATTAACAGTGTTAGAAGAATACAGACCACATTTATTTTGTGTTAATATGAAATTACAGATTCACAACACATGAATTACACTTATGCAAAGTATTAAAGTATTGCTAATATTTTTTTTCCTACGCTTGCAACTTGATTTACACCTTTATAAAAAGTTCTGTGCGCATGCTAAACAAATTTTGCTTGCAATTTGATTTACGCTTTCACAAATCTTACCCTGCACATGCAAATCATTTAGATACTAATTTACCTTCATACAATGACTTCTTATTTGTCAAGGAATATCAAGGAAAATTTGATTCCTCATGTCATGACCCCTTTAAGCAGAATGTTAGGGACTGAAAGCCTCAGTCACCATTCACCTTTATTGCTTTTTTTTTTACAATGAAAGTGAATGACTGTGGCTAACATTCTCCTTTTGCGTTCCACGGACGGTTCCATTAAGGTTTGGAAAGACATGAGGGTGAGTAAATGATGACATAAATTAAAATTTGAGGGGAAGTATCCATTTTAGCAGGTTGAGATTAAACATATCGCTTTGTGAGCAGAGCTTTTAGAGCTGGTATTGTTTGGCTTTTCTCCAAAGCATGTGTTTTCATCAAGAAAAAACAACAACAAAAAACTCATGAAATCTCTGCCAAGCCTGGTTGAAATGATGGAAGCTGACAGCAAAGTCTGCAGGCAGAAGGTTAAAAAACAGCACATCACGTGACTGGACAAAACCCCTAACCCCGGTTCTGAGCAGACAGACAATTTCACTGTGTATGTATGTGTGTGTGTGTGTGTGTGTGTGTGTGTGTGTGTGTGTGTGTGTGTGTGTGTGTGTGTGTGTGTGTGTGTGTGGGTCTGAGTAAACAACCTTTGAAACACATTCCTATCAAATTAGCCACTAATGCAGAGTCTACACTGCCCCAATCATTATTACTTAAATGGTTAATCAGTTGAAATCCATTTAGATAAATGGCTGTTGTTAATCACAAGAGAGATGTGGGACTGAAGTGAGGAAAAACACATTTAAGGTGTAACGTTATGTGTTTAAGGACTGTTTCAGCACCCTCTTTAATAAGTACTTGTGTAGCTCACACCAGAGCCAAACTTTACACAGTGAGGTATAAACCGTTATGGTGATGGTTTGTGCATATGATAATGGGGTGTAATTAACTGATGTTTATTGATGGACAATGAGAATGGGTTTGACAGGTTAACATATTTACATTTGGACATGCATGATTCAGAAGAACCAAACAAACAGCAATAAAACTGCATTAAATGCAGTTATGCATGAGTACAAAAATCAGATTTTCTAAAAATGCATAGATGCCGTTCATCCAAAAACAAGAAATAACCACACAGCAGTAAAACAGCATCGAATGCAATTTTTGCATGAATACAAAATAAAATGTATAAAACATAGTTCCAACTCTTAATTCTGAATAGCCACATCTAAAGCCGTCGTAAAATGCTAATAAACTCACACCTGTGACTGCACGTTCTATATTAATGTGACAAGTTAAAACTTTGCTTGACTAATGAACTAGATTACTTGACAGATTATTAGTAATACATGGAACTTTTAAGACTGTCGATTTACCTTGTTTATTCAGTATGATTAGTTATATAAAAAGTAACGCAATTAATCATGCCCCCTGACCATACATAAAGACATTCTGTAATTAGGAATTTTCCTACCAACATAGCAATTCAAGCTCGAAGTACACAACATAGTCTCGTGACAACTTTTAATAATTCATATGGGATGGCGAACATGTAAAATACCGTATGATCTGGCTTGTATGAATAGGTACGACTTTTATTCCCATGGAGACCAACCAACCAAGGGCATAGATTTGGCTTGAACATTGGGGGGGTTGCAGTGTGAAGCAACATGTTTCCATTGATCATGGTGTAAATAATGGGGGGTTGTACTTGCTTGTTTTGATTATTGAGGGGTTACCTTCCCACATCGTCACTAACCTGTAATATGCTTCCCTTGTTTTGCTCCAAACCCAATGTTTTTTCATTTTGTGGTACACAAAAGTTATTGTCCTATTAAATTCATAGTTAGGTTTAGGGTTTGAGAAAGAGGTTTAATTTTGTAATAACATTGTTGGTTAATTTATTTTTTCTCTATGTACCAACTTGAACTATTTCTTACGATCTGGTCTTCTTGTACTATTGCAACCAGTTCTCACTCCCGAGGCGTCAAATACTGCCGTTTGTGCAAGAGCCCAGCGTGTCAATCTACAGATGCCAAAAGCACCCTCTGGCATCTGTATACAACGCACGCAGAGGGCAGTCTAATAGAGAGGCGTCAGTGCCAATATTCGGATAGTATTGCGTATGTTTAACCGCAATATGTTTTATTATACTTATAAATATATCAGTGTGATTATATTATACGGTCATGTCGCTTATTTTAGACCCCCTAACCCAACCCCATTCCTGAACCTAACCAATTATCAACGATATAAATCATGAATGAGGCTTCGTGTTTAACATTGTTGATAACTGGTTAGGTTTAGGGATGAGGTTGGGTAAATTTAGTGACAATAATGTAAATTTACATTACACAATTTTTTTTTATGATATTTTTAAGCACCTGACCCCACCATTATGCCTAAACCTAACCAATTTTCAACAATATTAAAGACATAACAAGCAAATAAAGGTACAGCCACAATCACTTATTTAACATAAAAATTATACAAAAGCACTATAATAATTCCAAACCATACGATGCATTGTGTGAGGAACAGAGTGAAACTGAAGGTTTTAATTGCTGAAAATCTTCCCCCTACATCAAGGCAGCACCATCCAATACTGGTCACACATCTCATTGAAAAGATACATTCGAACTTGAGCTCATCGTGATCTGTCACAAGACACGCGAGAGCCAATGGTGTTTGACGTCATGCTGACGCCTTCTCATGGTAACGATTTTTGAATTTGTTACTAGAACGAGTCGAGACGCCGGTGGACTGTGAAATAAAAACTTACATTTGGGTCTGTTCTTCGCACAAAGAGATCGGAATGCATGGAGTACACCTGGAACTAAACAGGTCACTTCAGCAGAGCAGAATGTGTATATAAAATAACGTATTTAAAATCAACCACTGTAAAATAATACATGTTGCTGATTAAACATTACCATTGTGAATAAACGTGGCTGATTTAAAACATGATGAAAATCATACCCAGGGCCGTAGCTAGTGGGGTGAAAGGTGATAACTATTCTAGAGGCCCACAGGTCCAGGGGTGCCCAACAACAAATTCTAAACTTTATTTTTTTAATAGGAAAGGGGCAATATACTGTCAGGGGGCCCAGAATGCCTTGCTACGGCCCTGATCATACCCCTACATATCATGTCAGAATGACAAAATTCTTCCCCAACATATAATTTGACAATGATAAAAATCTGATTCCCGTCGCGTCAGTCTTTGACGCCGAACGTTTGTCATTGAAAGCAATGTGCTTGTCGGATGCATTGGAAACTGACGCCAAAGGGTGCTTTTGGCGTCCACCTGCTGACGCGCTGAGCTCTTGCACAAGCGAGTGAGAGTGAGAACGGGTTGACTATTACTAAAACGCATCGCTTATGGCTAGAGATGATGAAAACCAGTGAAATGCGGCACAACCACAGTGAGATGCTCCAAAAGTGTACGTCTGACACAAGTACATAGATGGAAATGGTACAGGCAGAACACAAGAATGTCTACCTCAGACAGATTGATGAAAAGTGCATAATGGATTGCTGTGGACTGTAGGCCAGTTATAGGCTTATGTTCAATGATTTGGAAATAAAGCAAAACAATATAGTGACTTTCAAAGCCACTTTTTATATTGTCTAATCACTTAGATAACAACTTTTCTGCCACAATAATGTTGTCTTTGAATCATCTGAATCATCATATACTGTATATATATATATATATATATATATATTTGGGCAGTCAATTTAATGCTTTAATTCAGTGCAATTAATTATGTAACAAATTACCAGTACGTGTTATACTACGTCAACTACGTTTAACTTGATACAGCTTCCTAAAAATGCTGTGACACAACACAACCAAAGTGAGCTGCTCCAAAAGCATTTGTCTGATGCATGTGTACATAAACGTGTCTTTCCTCTGACAGACTGATGAGTATAATTGCAAAATGGATTGTGTGGACTGTAGGCCAAAATTTCAATGATAGGCTTATGTTCAATTGTATGGAAATAAACAATATGTTATCTCCTAAAAGCACTTTTTGCATTGTCTAATCAATGCTTTACTCAACTTCCACAATAAAGTACTGTAGTTTAATTATCTGAATTATCATATTTATTAGATATTATTTTTTTAAATTATTTAGATATAATTCTTTATCAGTTTTTATCATTAATTACTTTTTTTTCAAATATTGATATATGCAATTCATTATTCAGCATATCATGTGTTTAATTTGATGAAAATAATTATCGTTTGACAGCCTATATAAGTGTGTGTGTGTGTGTGTGTGTGTGTGTGTGTGTGTATATATATATATATATATATATATATATATATATATACTGTATAAATAGTTATTTCGTTTTTTTTTAAGAACACCCCCTGTGGTAAAATCACTGTAAAGCACAGCCTCTTGTGGCAAAGGACAACCAATAGATTATAGTCAGGGTAGATGCCATGTTATATTTGATACTCTCTTAATGGTTAGTTAACCCAAAAATGATCATTCTTAAATAATCCATGGTGTTCCAAACTCATATGACTTTCTTTTTCTATGTAACACAAAAGGAGACGTTAGGCAGAATGTTAGCCTCAGACGGCATTAACTTTTATTATATGGAAAAAGATTCAGTGACTGAGAACATTCTGCCTAACATGCACGGAAAAAAGAAAATCGTAGAGTTTTGGATGACATGATGGTGAGTAAATGATGACATACATTTTTGGATGAACTATTCCTTAATGGTCCTTTGTCACATCTAATTTGCACAACCCATTTTTACAGAATTTCTAGAAAGATTTTCAATGTTTGACACCAAGGTTTATCCCTCACAAGCTCATTTTAATAAACCTTAAATTAAATATTGCATCTATGCTTACTAAAGTCCATTTTGTCAATATGCATTGCTACATCTTACCAGAATATTGGGACTGTGTCCTTGAACAATGATTACCAACAAACTAACAAATCTAACTAACAAATCAATACAGTAACAGGAAACTCGAGCCTTGTTTCAGCTTTAGTCAATGTTATGTTAGTGTGTTGTGTGTGTGACTGTCTTTGTGTATTAGTGTTTTTGAGGGTTTGTGGTGGATGTGAGAGCACGTCCACGATATGTGTGTGTGCGTGTGTCTGGATGATGTGTGTGTTGACGTGCCGTAGCAAGAGTTCAGGGAGGCAGCTGAGCAAAATAATTTAGAATGTCCTGCCTGCTGACACAAGGACAAAAGGCGCAGAGAGAACTTTCTCATATGCGGCTGGGAGACAATGCTGGCCGCTCTGGCTGGAGTCTACACAGTGGTTGTTTTCTCGCTGACCTCTCGTCCTTAGAGTGATTGTGGAAGGCAGCAGACAGCCGGGCTCTCCTGCATTGTGCCTGTGTAGTGCGCAGGTAGAGCAACACCAATACTAATGGGTGGCTTTTCTTCAGCAGTTTCTAACACTGACAACCTGGAGATTAACAACTGTCCTGATTGCATCTACAGTACTGGCTGAGCTTTCTGTGTCTTTCCCTCACAGTCATATTGCTCTGTTACAAAACCTAATGAGCTGCCTATGTAGGCAGCATTTTAAGGCATCATGGTGCGAAGGCTGTTCAAAAAAAATGACAGTAGGTTGCATGATAATGCTGCCTTTTAAGATACCTCCTTTTGGACAAATTCTAAGGCAGCATTGCAGATATCCTTTGAGCGGAAGGCAATCCCATTATGCATTGCGACGAGCAGGTTGATATAATAAATTAAATATGGTGCGTGAAGAGAGACAAATGTTGACTATACAGGCTACCAGGAATTATCAATAAAATAGTACTTTTCTAATCTAATAAAAAATGTACTATTTCACCCAATACTTATGTGTTACTCTTACTAACATTAGAGGATTGCATTGTTGCTTTACTAGCAACATACTAATGTCAAATTCTGTTTGAATTAATTGTGAGTCAAGTCTCCCATGTGGAGCATTATTTTTGTGGTGTCCATAACTGCTGCCTATGTAGATCATTCCAAATCAGCCACTTATAAGCCTGACTTTTTAGCATGATCTGTGCTTATTGATTATTAGGGGAAAATCTATTGGAAGGATTTAAAGCTGAAGTGTATATGTTCTGTGCCACTGAACAGAATTGCAAAAATAAAAAAAATGTCAAACATCTTTCCGAATACGCCCCCATCTGCTGTTGGTTGAACTAACAAATAGTCCCGCCCCCAACTCACGCCATTGCTTGAGTCAATGTTGTTGTGTCGGGCTGGATGATCCGCTCAAACCCTGTGTTCAAGTTCTCCTGGGAAATTCGTACTTACGAAGTTGGAAGTTGTAATTACATTGTGATTTTGCTAGTTCATATTTCTTTCTGTCTTTTTCACTTACTGTTAAAGACAAGAAGCTTTTTTAGCACCAATGCAACAAAATTAAGGGCAAAGCTGTGCATAAGGTGTGTAATTGATGTGTTATCTCTGTATTTTATCATTTGCGTGCCACCACAGATAATGATGGGAAATGTAGTTTTGTTGCACAAGCCTGTTGCCTAATAAACCAGCTACAGTAAATGAGTCTTATTTTCTGGCAAGCTTTATAGCTAATCTTCATTAACACTACAAAAATATGCATTCAAGCTAAACTATACAGTCAAAATCCACAGGTAAAACTGAATTATAACTAATACCAATTTGCTTCCGCCATGATTCTTTAATTAACACACCCCCGACTCGGAAAGTCAGGGCTCAAATAAAATCCCGAGTTTCCCACTGGTAATTACGACTTTGTGGTGGTGTTCATGTGTGATCAACTCCTAAATACAATCATTCCGACATGACTTGAACAAATCCAAAACGTTTATAGCGCGACAGATACAGTTAACAGTTTTTGAGACAATTAACCTGGCTTACTTATAGATGTCTCTGCTTATTAAGCTGGGATAGGAGAAAGTATTTTAACACTGACAAATTATACACTATAGCTTTAAACATGGTAATATGTGTTAAACAGAGCTGAAAGCACTACACTCTCATTGGTTCCTGAGAGCATCACGATAAAATATGTAATACTTGAACAAGCAAGGGGTGGAAGATTTGCAAAATTTTACGAATGATGGAAGTACCTATTATATGGAAATCTGCAGAGTTCTGTGTGGGCCTACTATTGAGGTTCCTTAGAAGGCAGCTGCCTATGTAATCAGAAGGCAGTGAGGCAGCTCACTAGGTTTTGGAACAGAGAACTTTTTTCTCTAGTCTGGTCCAGTTTAACATTTGTGTCTGCAGCATTTAATCGGATGCTCTTTTTTTCTTATTCTTCTAAACTGCACATTTCTTCTACCCTCATCACATCCATATTGTTCAAATATAATGAGGGCTGCGAGGTGTGGTGAGACTCAATCAAATCAAAATGTGCGACGCAACAAAAGAAAGAGGAACTCAATTGGTATCCACTGATCAGAGTCTGAAGTAGTACGGTAATTATTACCTTAGAGTGTGGAGAGCGGTCATTTGTTAGAAAGGCTGAATGGAGTGGCGCCGGCTGCCGATGGGCAGAAAATCTCCAAAGGCTTTGAGGCTGTACTGGAAATGGCTTGCAAACTCATCGGGGAACGCTCAGGGCCAGATCGATGCATCAACCCAAAGCCTCAGCGCACGAATCCGAGAGGCCATGCTGGGACTATGGGCTCCACAGTACACATCATGTGTCTCAACTCCAGGTCCTCAGCCAGGTCCCTCTGGATTGTCAAAAGAGCTCTGGGACACGGCAGAGAAGAGGTGTGGAGTGGTTTTGTCATGGTGTGATATACGACAAGGTGCCAAACTAAGATATGATTCCAGTTAAGAAGACACATCTAGATTTGCCCTTCATTTTTAAATCCAAGTTAGGATTTATTCACCAGAAAGTTATAATATCTAGAGGGATGTGTGGTTTTATTTATTTATTGCTTCACAAATACAAATGACTTGACACACACACACACACACACACACACACACACACACACACACACACACACACACACATATATATATATATATATATATATATATATATATATATATTATTTATTTATTTATTTATTTTTTAATGTTCAAATAAGGGTTGGGTGTGATAATATTAGACACAAAGATGAGCCATTCATAGGCTGAGTTAATGCCAACGGCATAAATTTTGCCCAAGGTGTGTATATTTGGGGGAATTTTGATATTTCAACCTCAGTTCCTATAATACATCTATAATACACTATGTACACAAAATAGTCACACTCAGGACTTTAAGGACAAAAATGTCCCCACTGTAACCCATTAAAATTGCAATATTTGATCCCAGTGCCAATGAAGCATAAAATCATGAATTCTATGATATTATGCTTTCATTCCGGAGCCCTGGCTTCAAAATTTTAATTTGTAATATTTTCCACCAGATGGCACCATTTTTCTCATGTTTAGCCTATGGAGCAAGTACATGCTTTTTCCCTATTTTCTGTTTGCTGTATTATAGAGCACTGAAGGCCAATTGAATAAATGATGCAGCTAAAATTGTGTGGGTGTGTTAGTATGGATGTCAGAGTGTGTTTTGTATGTGTATTGAGAAATTTGTGTGTATGTTTGTGTGTGTAAAAAAACAACAGTGGCATTATGTAAACAAACTGGCATTTAAAGGATTAAAATCCTGAAAATGAATGAATATTTGGTAGTTATGTCAGGACTGATGTTGGTTAAAAAGTGTTAAGTCAGTGAAAGTGAAAAATAATATTAATATATAATATTTTTATGCCAGTTTTGACGTGGACATTTTTGTCCTCTAAGGTACTGAGTGTGAGATTTTCTTTTTTTAATCTGACACTGCACAAAAAATAATAATGCATCAAAATCAATGTTGTTGCTAATCATTGACATATCCCAGACTGTGATAATCCCCCCAAAAATATTCCCCTTAGCATTTAGTATATGGAAAATAATTCATTTTTTTTTTTTTTGCATAAAAAAACAACAGTGGCATTATTTAAACAAACTGGCATTTAAAGGGTTAAAATCCTGAAAATGAATGAATATTTGGTAGTTATGATCAGGACTGATGTTGGTTAAAAAAATTAACTCATCGAAAGTGGAAAATAATATTAATATATAATATTATTATGGCAGTTTTTTGACGCGGAAAGCGTTTTTTGTCCTCGAAGGACCTCTGAGTAACTTTTTTTAAATTGACGCACAAGGGTTAAGCGAATCTCTGACCGGCCGCGCGCGCAGCCCTGCTTAAATTTCGCTCTCGCGCAGGACGCATGCGCAATCTGCGGCACGCTGTGCTTCAACAGAGCAGCTGTTCGGGGTTTGAAATTCCAACATGGCAGAGGCGGTGGTCAGTCTTCCCCACACTAACTTGGAATGGTTTCAGATCGCCAGCATCTGCGCTTAACCCGCACACGCGTTCATCAGCGAGCCCGTCGGATCGATGGTTATCCTGTCACACAAACAGGTAAGAGTTAACACGGCGATTTTAAGAATTTGAAAAGCAGCGGCGCTGGACTACAGGAGAGGAGCGCTTGCTTTTATAGCATCACATCAGCCAGAAATGAAGCGTTCTCGGTACGAATCTAAATCCAAGGGCTTTAAATAAAAAAAAAAAAAAAAAAAAAAAAAAGTGACACGTCTTTGGGCACGCAGCGGGATTTAAAAGTTTAAGGCAGGTCTGTAATAGTTGAATATGATTAATTATGGCAGTATTAGGTCCTGCATTGGAAAGTGAGAGTGGGGTGGGGTTTGAATTCTTTTTAGTAACTTTCCAGTGCACACGTTTAGAAAAATAATACATAATGCATGCATGCATGCATAATTCCCATAAAAAAAGTTTCTTTCCTCTATGTTTTTGTATGCCGCTTAGCAAATGTGTTTTCTGAGACATTGTTGCAATGTGAGGGGAAATGTGCTTGTGCGGCATGCCATCATGGCATTATTTTTTAAGTCAAAATATTAAATCTTGTCTTTTAAACCCAGCCTGGTAGAAAAAAAAATAAATAAAAATCTGACATGAGCTTGCTGTCGTAGTCATGTGTTTCCTCCCCCTTCCTATCGCGCTCTCTCTCTGGCTCTCTCTCTCGTTCTCGCTCTCTCTCTCCTCCTCACATGTTGTCCAAAAGCTTTTGTTGGTTTTGCCTTCTTAATTATATGCATGTAGGTTAAATGAATACCTGACGAAAAGGTCCGTGGTTTTCACAGCAGTGAAAAGGGAAAAAGTGGCTTTGGAATTGACATTCGGCTTTTCCTCTGTTTTCGCCTTTGAAAAAGATGATTACTAGCTCCAGTGTACATGGTACGTTGATTTATTTATTTCTGGCATATTAGTGTAGTTGTGCACGCATCGTGTGTGTTTAGTGGTGGGATACTCGTCTTTAATCACATAAGCTGTTAGAATGCATTTTAGCAATGTATTATTCTATTATTTTACTCATTACGTGGTAACACTTTACATTAAGGTTCCATTTGTTAACATGAACTAACATTGAACAATACTTATTAAGCATTTATTAATCTTAGTTAATTTCAACCTATACTAATAATTTTTTTTTTAAATCAAAAGTTGCATTTGTTAACATTAGTTAATGCACCATGAACTAACAATGACATTTTTTTTAACTAACATTAACACAGATTAATAAATTATTGTGTAACAAATATATTGATAATAGTTAATTCATGATACCTAATGCATTGTAACCAATATTAACAAATTGAACCTTTATTGCAAAGTGTTACCCATAACGTTCATTTTAAAGTATTAGTAATAGATTTAGCGTGATACAAAAACATGTTATAATTTTAAAGTTGCGCCAGTTGTCTCATATATCGATAATTCGGCATGAGGGCGTAGATTTGGCTTGAACATTGGGGGGGTTGCAGCGTGAAGCATTTGCATGTTTCCGTTGATCATGGTATAAAGCGACATAGAGTAAACTTCTTTTTGTCAAGAGAGTTTGAGTTAAATGCGATTTAAAATATCTATATTATTTAATACGACATTTGAAGATAGCTTTTGAGAGTTTTTATTATTTTTTTCTGAGCAAAGTTGGCTGATAATTGGGTTTCGCACAGCCTTTCCGATTTATGGCTAAACTCGAGAGCCATTTTATTTTGAAATGGGCATTTGTATACACAGTCTCATTTAAACGAGGCATAGTTGGTGTTTGATTATAGTTAACAAATTTGTCTACACTGGCATACATGCTATTCCAAATCTTTTTTTACTAGTACTGTCAGAATGTAGTAACATCTACATTAACTTCTTTTAAGTCAGTTATCGTAATCAACCTGAATATATTAAGTGACACCAACAAAAGTTTAAGGGTCAGATGAGATCAATTGCACTTTAAGGTACTGCATGTATCCACTTTTTACAGTATAAACCTCCAGGCTGGAATAGAGAAGTTACCAGAACTGATGAATATGGGAATTCATCCATCAGTAGGATAGTAGGCTATACGTAGACATATTATATAGTTCTTTTTACACTATTTGTATGAATTTTTGATGTGTACCCTACATCTATTTTTGAATATTTGAGCTAGTTTAAAGCACTGACTTGTAGTTCTGCCGATATTGTCAGAATCGAGAGTTGAGGTCAGAAACTGTTGATTTGTTGACAGTTACGCCACTGTCGTGGCAAACTCGGTGACAACTGAATGTGGATTTATTTTAAAGAAATTACATTTTGACATTCACATTACATTTTGAAAAACCCTCTCTCTCTCTCCATTTCTCAGTTTTAGCAATACTAATAATTTTCTGTACACCCCTTTTAATTTGCATTTTGTTCTTTTAAAAACACAATTAAAATTGCTTGGCTGAGTCTGAAGCATGTTTTTCAAATCTCTCCAGCTCAGGTGGTCTATCAATAGAGACATACTACATAACAGGCGTTTTGATTACTGTAGAGTGTTTCTGCTCTGTGTTTTAATCAAAGTGGACATAGAGCATGTCTTTTTTTCCCCCCGTGAGAATCAGAATCAGCTTTTATTGAGGCAGTCTAATAAGCCATTAGATGTGTGATGTTCAGTTTTCACAGGTGTATATGAACACAGCCGCTATTATTTTAACTAAATGATGTGCTAGGTTGGTGCTTGAAGTGATACTGCTAGCAGCTGACGTGTGAAAACGCTCTCATCTTCAACTCAGTCCTGATTTAACCCCAGGCTTGGCTTTATAAGCGTGTTAAACAACACGACAGCTTCACACACTCCTGATTGCGCAGCATGGCAGTTTGCATGAGCTAGCATACATGTGTGTAGCCGTGTGTGTGTGTGTGTGTGTGTGAGAGAGAGTCCACAGGATTGACATGAAACCTCATGTTGAGTTCTGTGGTGTGCGTGATGACAGGCGCTGACCCCTCCCCTTTTCAGCACCCTCTTTGCTTGATGTATCTGTTGTTGACATTCTAGCACAAGGCTACAGGCAGTCCGCTTTAGACACACATAGACCAACGGGAAGACATTCAGCCTGATGTGGCAATTAGCAGATGCATGCACGCAATTAGATTGATGCTTCCATTTAGGCAATATTTTGACAAGATGCAAACATAAAGAGATGTGTTAGCTGTAATGATTATTAGTTCACATTCTTGCATTCAGAATACATTATCATTTGTATTTATCTGTATGTGTGTAATACTGTTAATTGGCTTTAGCACACATTCTTTTTTTAATGCATTTTTGCACACAATGTAATAATCTGTTGCATACAGTATAAACATACAGTATTAAAAATCAACAAAAGGCAGCTTTTCTAATAGAAATCTGAGTATGCTGAGCAGACGGGGTAGTTGATGTGCAAATTTGAGCCGTTTCAGCTGTGTACCATGCATCTAAAAGTATTTTGAGAAGAATGTTTTGTCCAATTCTTCAAGATTAGTATACATTCAGTTTTTATGACCTCATGTTAATTGAAAGATTAGATGGAATATTTGCACTTTTTAAAGGTATGTTTGTCACACTGTGGGACCATTTCGAATAAACTAGTCAAGGCAAAACGGTGACCAGTTTCAGGACAATAGATATACAGTTTCTCTTATACAGTTATGCACATTTTAACCTAAAATCCAGATTTTAAATAACGGTCACCCTAATCCAAGTGTCAGATTCTAGCTCCTCTAACTTAGAAGACAAATAAAAGCTTAACTGTAGAAAAATTTCTGGTTATTTACTGAAACAAATTCACATATTTTTCAAACATCCTATATCCTTTCTAGAACCAAAGAAATGTAAGATTTAATATAGGATTCATCTATTAGGCCTATAAATTTCATCAGACCAACATCAGCAATAGCCAGTGCAAGAGATGGAGAATTTGTTGGATGTTTATTGTTGACTTCAAGTCACATCTGTTCACTTGTTCGTCTGGTTTGTTTAATATTGACAGCAGTTAGGTAGCCACTTTGTTCATGAAGGATAATGAATAGTTCAAAATCTCAGTGTCGTTCAAAAGCATATGTATATATTTTGGAACATGTAGATTTCAATTTCATTCCATTTAGCTTTGTTACACTTTTCAAATAGCTTTATACGTATTTACATTTGGCCATTAACACTTGCAGGCTTTGGATAAAATATAGGCTACTTTTGAAAGAGACTGTCAGTCGTGTGCACTTACAGAAATATTTAAAACAGTGTAGCAAACAATTGGTTTTAAACAAGTCAATCATATTATTTAATATGACTGAATCAGCCTGAATATATTGGGTTGAACCAACAAAAGTCATTTTTAAGACTCCGTGCTAACTGATCGGGTGTCTACGTGTATGTGCTAGAGATCTGTATGCATAATTCTATCGTTTTGATGCATATATTGGGCAGGTATATAATTTCAAAGCAAATGCATCAGGCTGATGAGGTATTATGGAATAATGTTGATTGTAGTTAGGGCTATATATCGAATATTAACGATATAATCCAAGATAATTTTGCTGCCGATGTAAAATTTACCAATATCATGATGATTTTAATGTGCTATCATTTAGCCATTAAGTTTCATAAAGAGCGCATCAGTAGACTAATTTCACAATCCTTCAAGGCTGCATAATTGATCAGAATAACATAAAAATGGCGAGTTGGTCATGTGATTATTAATCCACAAAAGGCTGTGATTTAAAGACAGATAAACATTGTCTCTGTGTGATTCAGAACAAACTGGTGACGCGCTGATCTGTGTGCACGCGCATGGCGGCGCTCTCAGATCAGTTCACGTGCATCGTGAAATCAGAGTAATGCAGGTTCAAGCATTCGTGCAATTCCAAACATTAGTAACAGTTACAAGTTATTATACAAATCTACATCGCAACACAGAACAACAGAAAAGGAGATTACAGTGTTTCAGGAAATGTGGAACATTGTAATCTATCAAATACACATCGCCTTTTCTGTGTCACAATAAAAGCTCCTTGTGAAGTTGAAGTAAATACGACAGCACTTTCGGTGTCAAAATAAAAGTCCCCAGGTGAAGATGAAGTAAACAGGACAGATATATATGACTTTTATATAACACAAATCAAATAATCAGAATAATAATGATAATTGAGCATTATATTATAATAATCAACCTGACGTGTCCCACAGTAATAATTTAGTATTATGCAATGTGCCTATAGATGAGAATTTTATTTCATTCTCCCTTGTGTTTATTTAATGAAACACTAATTATTAGATTTTTATTTAATATCTTTAAAATATTTAATCTACTTGGCTACAATGGCTGTTTGGATGAAATGATGGTTCCTCTGATTAAAAAAACAAAAAACAAAAAAACAAAAAAAAAAAACACGAGCCATTTTACAGCGAATACATAATAATCTAAATATACACTGACGGCCAAAAGTTTGGAATAATGTACAGATTTTGCTCTTAGGGAAAGAAATTGGTACTTTTCACCAAAGTGGCATTCAACTGATCACAAAGTATAGTCAGGACATTACTGATGTCAAAAACAGCACCATCACTATTTGAAAAGTCATTTTTGATCAAATCTAGACAGCAGCCATCACTCCAACACCTTATCCTTGAGTAATCATGATAAATTGCTCATTTGGTACTAGAAAATCAGAAAACAGATAATTGGAAAAGAGTGTTATGGATCTTAACCCCATTGAGCTTTTGTGGGATCAGCTAGACTGTAAGGTGCGTGAGAAGTGCCCGACAAGACAGCCACATCTATGGCAAGTGCTACAGGAAGTGTGGGGTGAAATGTCACCTGAGTATCTGGACAAACTGACAGCTAGAATGTCAAGGATCTGCAAAGCTGTCATTGCTGCACATGGAGGATTTTATGATGAGAACTCTGTGAAGTAGTTTATTTTTTTTTTTCAAATTGTAATAGTAATTTTTCACATTATTAATGTCATGACTATACATTGTGATCAGTCGAATGCCACTTTGGTGAATAAAAGTACCAATTTCTTTCCATAAGAGCAAAATCTGTACATTATTCCAGACTTTTGGCCGCCAGTGTATATCGAATATCGTCAATAGGCTGAAAAATATCGAGATACAGTATAATTTAAGACATATCGCCCAGCCCTAATTATAGTTTTTGTCTCGTGTTGTGTCTCGTGAGCGAGCGCCCTGAAGGAAATTGACCTTATTTGGCTGCAGTGTGTCTGGATCTGTCGTAATCGTGCTCGCACTGTCTCCGTCACTTTAGTTGAGCCTTGGAATGTCTCTGACATTGCATTTAACAACATCAACTCTGATTTTGGTTAAACTGTTCCACGGACTGTTCATTCTAAGCCCTTCTCCATTTTAAAGCAAGCCTACAGACCAGTAACGCACCCGTTACACTTCTGTTAGAAGGTAAAAGTGTTGCAAAACTCAAGAGCTTGTAGATTTGAATTTGAGAACGTGTGCAATAAATATTTGTACAAACAAGTCATACCCATTATACAAGTCAAAGTTTCCTTTTGCTTCGTTCCGTGTATTTTGTCTCCAAAGACGAGACACAGGCGCCCCATTTTCATTTCATGTCTCTTTTAATATCCTGTTATTTACAGTCAGTTGGTGATCAAAAAGATAAAAAGAAACATTATTTCTAATCATACTTTGTACGGGAGGGGAAAACAACCATGCAGCTTCTCTCTCGTTAGTGCTGCTCTCATTCAACCATAAACACTCAGGGTATCCGCGAGTCCTTAAAAAGTCTTTAAATGTACTTTTTAAAATTTAAGGTCATAAAAAGTATTAAATATCTTAAATAAATTACAAGAAGTCTTAAATTTCGTTTGCTGAGGTCTTAAATTTTGCGCCGTGTATAGAGGAGACACTTAAAAGAGCAGGAATTGCACAAGTAAAAATCATCTCTATCTCTCTCTCTCTCTCTCTCTCGCTCTCTCTCGTGCATCCGTCATTTAGCAGCTGACGCTTGAGTTTAGTGTGAGCACGCACAGGGAAGCACATTTTTACTGAACTTACGATGTTACACATGTATAAACCTTCATAAACCCATTAATCCGAAATGCAAATGGCGTTATTTTGCGTATCTAACACTGTCGCTCCTGCTTATAATCGACCTAGCTGTCAACGTTACAATTTGCAAGTACGCAAGGCTGGAGCGGTCTTGACGCCTTTCAAATCGTTGCGCTTCCTTATTTTACGCTATACCTTTGACAATAATTGTAAAGCTAACCGAACTACTCAGCTGCAGAGTTACACCTGTTATATCTCTCATCTCCATCGCTCTAGATCTAGGGCTGCCAACGTAATTGACACTGTTCTCACGCTCTCACGCCGCACGTCCCTTTTCTCACGCAGTGATAACGTCGCGGAGCAAAGAGGACACTGACAGCGCACGGACAGACAAGACAGAGCAAGCTTCATGATGCTGCGAGTTATTCAGACCAATTAGGGGAAAGCAGCAGCACAGCGTCTCTCCCTCTCTTTCTCTCTCAATTTAATCTGTTAACATTTTCAATACATCTTATCAACTTTAAACGGCCATTTTTAAGGTAACTGATGTTTGAGATATTTCACTCAAAAATTACAGTTGTCATCACTTACCTTCATGCTGTTGCAAACCTGTATGACTTTCTTATTTCAGTGGATATCAAAAGGAGATATTAGGGAGTTTCAGTCACCATTCACTTACATTGAATGAAAAACAAGATGCAGTGACAGTGAATGGTGACTGAGACTAAACGTTTTGTTTAACATCTCCTTTTTTTGGTCCATGGCAGAGAGAAATTCATTCAGACTTAAGGGTGAGCAGTGATGACAGAAATTACATTTTTAAATGAACTGCCCTTTAACTACCTGTTAAAGTATTTGTTAAAGGTATCCGCCGAGGAAAAAAGATATAAATGTTATTCAGCACATGCTAGACCTTATTCACAGCAGCGGTATCTTTGATTTTGAATGACAGTGACAACAAGGCTGTGCAGGATAGACGTACAGTCTCTTCGATGAGATGTACTGCAGTTTAAAGTGTTTTTGGATCGTTCCGCACACAAAACGTTGAAAAAATATCTTTTCAAGGACTCTCAGTAGGCAAAAAACTCCAGACAACATGAGTTGTGGAAAATCAGATGGGATATTGGAGGTTTTTACAGGTTTATACCATGCATGCCATTGAAGAAATAGTAAGTCTATCCCTCACAGACTCGTTTCCATTCCCATTAAAATGAAACATGGCGCTACTGTGAATAAGGTCTATAGACCAATCCATGCGTAGTAAGTGGTGGCAGAATGCCCGCTGATTGATGTGTTAGATTTGACAGATTAGAGGATTATATGAAAGTATGACACAAAACCATCATAAATATAAACATGTTCTTAGCGATACAATTACTATAATGATATGAGTTAATAAACATGTAATCATGTTCGCTATAATTTATGCTGCAAAGTTGTGAGCTGAAATGATCTCCTCAGTCCAGTCAGCTCTGTTGATGATCTTGAAGCCACAGCAGTCAACGAGAGCCCTCGGAATAATTTTTCAACAATGTAATCCAATAAAAGTTTATTTTTTGCACATGGTTTTTGCCACCACTTCCGTGTTTGACATAAACGGTGACGTTGCCTAAACATTGGTCTAATGCATCATGTCTTGCTAGAAAGCAAGTGACTAAAGAGAAGGGTCACAATATAGGCTACATACTTTAGGCTACATGCATTCTTAATGATTTCATTTAGAGTTTTAATGTTGTGTTAACTTATTAACACATAAATACACAATAATATATATTAACAAAAACATGTCCAGATACATTCAAGTAGCCTCAGTGGTTTTGTATTTACCAGCTAATGAATTAATGTTTTTTTTTTTTTTTTTATTGTGAAAGTGGTCTTACATTTTTCTTAAAGTTGGCCTTAAAAAGTCTTAAGTCTTAAATTTCATTCCTTCGAACCTGCAGATACCCTGACACTTGCTCAGGGAGCATGTCTTAAAGAGACAGTACCAATTTAGCGCTTATACATATCAATGTAAACTCAATGTAAATCGCACAAGTGCATAAAACATTCAACAAAATGTAATAAGTGTATTAAATGTGTAAATGCATTAATATTTAAAGGTACAATCATACATTATGAAATATTTTAACTTCAGAAAACACTGTAAATATGAAATTCACAAATACAAATCAAAGGGTTTGGTAATTTTTTTAAATTTTTTTTTTTTTAAATAGTAGTTTTGATATAGTAACACTTAAATTATAATTTTTATAATATAATTATTAATTCTATTTTCATTAGGTTTCAACCTTTCAATTTGTATGAAATTTCAAACAGTGACAACAGCTTGTATCATTATTAAAAATCTAAAGCTTAAATGTGATTTTGAAAGGACCAAAAGCGAAATATGAGAATAAAATGTACAATCTTGCATACTATATTGCGTGAAATCATATATGAATGAATATATACACACACACACACACACACACACACACACACACACACACAGTATATTTACAGCTCTGGAAAAATTAAGAGACCACTGCAAAATTATCAGTTTCTCTGGATTTACTATTTATAGGTATGTGTTTGATTAAAATAAACATTTTTGTTTTATTCTATAAAATACTGACAACATTTCTCCCAAATTCCAAATAAAAATTTTGTCATTTAGAGCATTTATTTGTAGAAAATGACAACTGGTCAAAATAACAAAAGAGATGCAGTGTTTTCAGACCGTGAATAATGCAAAGAAAACAAGTTCATATTCATTTTTAAACTACACAATATTAATGTTTTAACTTAGGAAGAGTTCAGAAATCAATATTTTGGTGGAATAACCCTGATTTTCAATCACAGCTTTCATGCGTCTTGGCATGCTCTCTACCAGTCTTTCACATTGATGTTGGGTGACTTTATGCCACTCCTGGTGCAAAAATTCAAGCAGCTCGGCTTTGTTTGATGGCTTGATCCATCTTCCTCTTAATCACATTCCAGAGGTTTTCAATGGGGTTCAAGTCTGGAGATTGGGCTGGCCATGACAGGGTCTTGATCCGGTGGTCTTCCATCCACACCTTGATTGACCTGGCTGTGTGGCATGGAGCATTGTCCTGCTGGAAAAACCAATCCTCCGAGTTGGGGAACATTGTCAGAGCAGAAGGAATCAAGTTTTCTTCCAGGATAATCTTGTACTTGGCTTGATTCATGCTTCCTTCACAAAGATGAATCTGCCCGATTCCAGCCTTGCTGAAGCACCCCCAGATCATCACCAATCCTCCACCAAATTTCACAGTGAATGCGAGACACTGTGGTTGAAGGCCTCTCCAGGTCTCCGTCTAACCATTAGACAACCAGTTGGAGGATTGATGATGATCTGGGCGTGCTTCAGCAAGGCTGGAATCGAGCAGATTGAAGTGGTATTTCCCACCAATAGCCATGCAAGAATATTTTGCATATTTTGAATCTTTCATTCTGCATTTTTGCTTAACTCCACATTTCTTCGTCACTTTATGTAAAAAAAAAAATAATACAAAAAAAAAATAAAAATAGCTGTGGAAATATGTCTAGACAGTTAGAGACAATTTTGTTTTGCATTTTCGCATAACTTTTTTTTTTTTTTTTTTTTCACTGAAAGTAAATAATGAAAATTTAGAGGTCTTTCCCACCAATAGCCATGCTAATATATCTAGCAAATTTGGGACATGTGTTGTTCTGCATTTTCAGATAAATCCAAATGTTTTCCATCACTAAATGCAAATAACGTAAAGCAGTCTTTCCCACTGATTGCCACACAAATATATCTACTGCATAATGAACAATGTAGCACAATCTCTACTGTCGCACAGTATATGTCGTCCAGTGCACTAGGTAAACAGGTATTTCTCTGAACAGATTTTGATGCTAGGCACTCAGTGTTAGCACAAGACAATGCTATTGATGCGTTAGGCGTGTAAGTGGCCCAGGCCTCGTGGGATTGTTTGTATAAATGAGAATGACAGGTTTTATCTCAATCTAATGGCGACAATTAAAGGAACCTTCCGACTAAGTCGGCTCGCTGGCAGACGAGCACCTTGGGGGATCTCGGGGGCTGTTTCAAATTGATGAAACACTCATCCGTACAGATGGAAACATTTGTCAGTCTGTACAACAAATCTTATTCAGTACCCCCTGTCTTCATTCCAGACAAAAGCCTGACTTAAATGAAATCAGTACCGGCTTGTCATCTTTAAGTAAATATGTTAAGCGTTGTCTCGCATGCTTTTCATCCGAGGATCCCCAAGGGAGAGACACTCGTGCAAATGCAACAAATTCCTTTTCTATGCATCTCTCTCTCTCTCTCTCTCTTTCTCTCTCTCTTTTGCTCTCTCTCTCTCTCTCTCTCTCTCTCATGGCAGCTGGCTGTGTTATCTTCGTATGATTCAGTGTGCACTGACAATTCTTACACTGATCTAAGTTTGAGTGCATTTGGAAGTGGTTGCAGCTGTCTGTGGCTATACTGCGAGATGTATTTGCTCTACTGCAAAGATGAAGGACCACGAATCCTTGACACCCCCCCCCCCCAATAACTCATTTAGACACTTTCTGTCTGTCTGTGCACCCTTTATTCCTTCCCTGTCTCCCTTCCTCTCTTTGACTGACAGCATATGGGATGTATGTGGGGTTTTTTTTTATTTTTTTTTTAAATGCACATATGTCTATTATGTCGTGCTGTAGGCCTGGATCGCTTCTCTGATGTCTGCTTGCATTCGCCGATCTGAAATTAGCCTCTTGAGTCATGGAAAGTGAGGAAAAAATCTGTGCATTTGTACAGCAGCCCCTAGGGTGATCCATACGGCCGCTGCTGTATATATTTTGCAGTAAAGTGCAGCAAATAACCATTATTGAAAAGTGGCATGGCATTTTTGTATTTATAAAATATTTTTGTTCATGGGTAGTTTATGCATAATGCATCCATGGACCTTGTTTTATCAACAAGATTTTTGTTGTAGCCTCTCAATAAATATAAAGTCTTAAAAGCCTTGCATGCAAAATAATTCACATTAAAAAATATAGCAAAAAATGCATGGAAATGTCTACTTCCCAAACGTATTTGGTATTTCTCAGTGGGCTAGAAGTTTGTTTTATTCTGCTGACACCCTTGACATGTTTTTTTTAAATTTTTTTTATTTTAACAAAGTCAGTCCAGAGTTTTTATTAAAAAATGGTTCTGAAACATCTATCTAGGTTTTAGTTGTTCCTGTTTTTATATTTTAACTAGATTTCACCATGGAAATAGCCATAGAAGCTGGCATGGTGCGAAAAATGAACAAACAAACCCAAAAGTATATGTCAACAACCCTCTTAAACACACAGAACTACATTACATGTCTTTTTTTTGTTTTTGTTTACCCCCCAGTCAACAGATGCCAACATATCAAAGTTATTGGGATTACATTATTGAAGGATACATTTCATGGGTGTTGCGCTTCATGGATTTGTAATGATCATATTGATTGTGGAGTTATGTGCAAGGATGCACTCTATTGTGCACCGTACCGTGAAAACAAAAACTCCTTGGTGTTCTGCTCCAGTAAATGTACTGCCATTTGAGATATTGGACTGCATTGGACAAAGAGGCTGTCAGAATTCATGATGTAAAAGGTGTAGTGCTTTATCGTTAACATGAATCGAGGTGAAGGACCCTCATGTCTCGAGTTTATAGGCCTCTCTTGAGGTGAATCAACAAATGAGGACTTAAACTTGGCACATTTATTGATTTGCAGAATACTTGTCTTGATTCGTTTAGCTTGCTGTGGGTTCTTTTTAGTTAGTTATTGTTTGTTAAAAAAAGAAAGATAAAGAGAGACAAAGGCGTTACATTTCTCCATGTTATTTCCTTCTGCATTAGGGTCACTGTAGTAAAAGGGTGCAGGTAAATTTGTGTTTTTAACATTTGGCTCCCAAATTTGATCTGTTCTGCCATTGTGGTGTAAGCGTGATTGACAGTCTTGCACTCACCATGGACTCCTGTTCATTATGGTACGTCGCAAGGCAACGCACACGCTGTCTGCATAATAGCAACAACCTAAAACAAAACAGTCTCATGCTGACAATCACCGGTAATCTGGTTTAAAATGTTGCATTGTTTCACTCTGTTTTGATGGATGGATTCATGATAACTGGGAACATGTTATGCAATTTTGTTGAAAAGGTAAGAAATACTTTAGATTGCATGACTGTTTTTGCTATCATATTGTATAATTCAGTTTAGGTCTGGGCGATGCCCGATATAGCTAAAAAAGTCATTTGTTTTTCACGAAATGAAAGAAGGAAAATATTTAATCATTTTCAAGTATATGCACAATACGAATGTTTACCTACATAGATTTTTACTAACACATTGTAATATTTAATTTTTAATGCCGTTTAAAAGAAATGTGAGCGATGAGGCAACCATTGAATCAGAGTTTTGAATCGGTTCTGTGAAACAGTTTAAACTGAATCATGGAAATGAATTGAACTTACCAACTTTAACACTGTTCTAATGAAATGTTTTAATGAAAGCTATTAAAACGCTATTAGGCTCCCAAACTTGAAAAGCCAGTGCCTTTGTTTTTAGGAAACGTAATGGCTAAATAAAAAGTGTGTTGTGATTATTCATGATTGCTTAGTTTTATATCATTGTGAATATATGGATAAATATTGATGCATTGAGTGATGATGCAACCGTTGAATCAGAGTTTTGAAACCATTTAGACTGAATCACAGATTCAAACCTGCTGACTCTTACGCTGCTTTTGCAACTAAAGTTTTAATTAAAGCTTAAAACACTCAAACGTAAATGTCAGAGAAGACTGCTTTAAGAAACTTAGTGGTGAAATTAAAAGCACGTCAAAATAATCGCAATATTCACCCTTGCTAAATTTGAAATCCTTGAAAATATTGATCAGTTTCAATACATTGAGCAATGACGCAATAGTTGAATCGTAATATTAAATCAGTTATTTGACAGTTTGGACTGAATCGTGGAATCTTACCAACTGTAACGCTGTTTTTGCTACATTTAAATTAAATTTAAATTAAAGCTATTAAAACACTATTAACACTCTTAAACTTAAAAATCAAATGACATTGTTTTAGGAAAATTAACAGCAAAATAAAAAGCGCTTTGACTTCGCCGCAATATTCAGGATTTCTTAATGTTATATAATATTGAATGTGTTGATATTTCAATACATTATGCAGTGATGCAACGGAATCAGTTTTGAGTCAATTCTTTGAAATGTTTTGGACTGAATTATGGAATTGAACTTTCCAACTCTAACCCAGGTTTTGTTTAAATTAAAGCTATTAAAACACACTACTTGAAGTTAAAAGGCAAATGGCATTGTTTTAGCACATTAAAATCAATGCGATACTGATGAATTTGTGAAGAAAAAAAAATCTCCCAGTCTTAGTTACATTTATTTAGATATGTATATTTTAGAAAAATGTAATCTGCACAGACACTAGGGCTGCAACTAACTTATTTTGATAATCGATTAATCTAGCGATTATTCAACTATTCGGCAATTATTGCAATGATTAATCTCTTAACTCATTATTCAGCTTGTGCCTGACTTAAAAGTTTGTATTAAATGTGTTTACTAATAATAAAGAGGACAAAATACCTCTAAATGACATTCAATGAACTAAAGGGAAAAAAATACTTTTAAGTTTAATTCAGTAAAGAAATTCACTGCAAAAAATCCTATTGTTATCAAGTGTTTTTGTCTTGTTTTCCATTTAAAATTGTCTAAACATCCTTAAAACAAGATACATTTATATGAGAAGTAACATATAAGATATTTAGACTTTCTTTAAGAGAATATATCTTAAATATACCTGTAAGTGTATTTTGTATATAAGTGTATTTTTTTCAGTTGGTTATACTTCTGCGAGAGCAGTAAAGACAAAATATACACTATATTGCCAAAAGTATTCGCTCATCTGCCTTTAGATGCATATGAACTTAAGTGACATCCCATTCTTAATCCATAGTGTTTAATATGATGTCAGCCCACCCTTTGCAGCTATAACAGCTTCAACTCTTCTGGGAAGGCTTTCCACAAAGTTTAGGAGTGTGTTTATGGGAATTTTTGACCATTCTTCCAGAAGCACATTTGTGAGGTCAGACACTGATGTTGGACGAGAAGGCCTGGCTCGCAGTCTTCGCCCTAATTCATCCCAAAGGTGCTCTATCGGGTTGAGGTCAGGACTCTGTGCAGGCCAGTCAAGTTCTTCCACACCAAACTCGCTCATCCATGTCTTTATGGACCTTGCTTTGTGCACTGGTGCGCAGTCATGTTGGAACAGGAAGGGGCCATCCCCAAACTGTTCCCACAAAGTTGGGAGCATGGAATTGTCCAAAATCTCTTGGTATGCTGAAGCATTCAGAGTTCCTTTCACTGGAACTAAGGGGCCAAGCCCAGCTCCTGAAAAACAACCCCACACCATAATCCCCCCTCCACCAAACTTCACAGTTGGCACAATGCAGTCAGACAAGTACAGTTCTCCTGGCAACCGCCAAACCCAGACTCGTCCATCAGATTGCCAGATGGAGAAGCGTGATTCGTCACTCCAGAGAACGCGTCTCCACTGCTGTAGAGTCCAGTGACGGCGTGCTTTACACCACTGCATCCGACGCTTTGCATTGCACTTGGTGATGTATGGCTTGGATGCAGCTGCTCGGCCATGGAAACCCATTCCATGAAGCTCTCTACGCACTGTTCTTGAGCTAATCTGAAGGCCACATGAACTTTGGAGGTCTGTAGCAATTGACTCGGCAGAAAGTTGGCGACCTCTGCGCACTATGCACCTCAGCATCCGCTGACCCCGCTCTGTCATTTTACGTGGCCTACCACTTTGTGGCTGAGTTGTTGTCATTCCCAATCGCTTCCACTTTGTTATAATACCACTGACAGTTGACTGTGGAATATTTAGTAGCGAGGAAATTTCACGACTGGACTTGTTGCACAGGTGGCATCCTATCACAGTACCACGCTGGAATTCAATGAGCTCCTGAGAGCGGCCCATTCTTTCACAAATGTTTGTAGAAGCAGTCTGCATGCCTAGGTGCTTCATTTTATACACCTGTGGCCATGGAAGTGATTGGAACACCTGAATTCAATTATTTGGATGGGTGAGCGAATACTTTTGGCAATATAGTGTACTTGTATTCAAGATCTATTCTCTAAAAGCAAGTCTAAATATCTTAAGCTGCTTCTCAGGTGAATGCATCTTTTTTTTAAAGGATTGTGTTTTTTTTTTTTTTTTTTGCATTTTGAATGTTATATTCAACATTCTCAGATAAAAACATTTTCTTCTGCTGTATAGCTGCTAAAGTAAATGTACATTGTTTTAAAGGAGTTTTAGATATTTATATTGGAAAACAAGCAAAACAAAAACAAATAAAAACATATTTTGTTGCAGTGTATAATGGGGCGAAGACTGCCCTCTCTTACCTTTCTGTTCACTTCAATCCATCTTTAACTCACAAAAACAAACAAACTCTCTCTTATTAATAAAGCTGTGTATTGCCAGTTTTATTCACGATAAGAAATGCACAGTGACATATATTATGATTCAATAAGTTGCCATCGCGTTATAATCTAGCTGCATTAAGCGTGCGCCAGGTGCAGTTTCAATCTCTCCCCTTTAGATCGGGACACTTCACGCAACTCATAGAAGAGGCGCTGACCGCACAGAGAAATGGCAGTTTTGGAGTTTGTAGTTATTTAGATGATCTGCTTCCGTATTATTTGAACTTCAAGCTATAACGCATGAAATATAACTGCATTAAAGATGTAACGCCGGGGATGTTTCCTTTAAAGACGCTCGACACACAAGTTTTTCCACTTAATCCACAACGAGAGTGCTTCTGTATTTACTTATTTTGTATTTTTGCATTATAATTCCCTCATACTGTGTGATCTACATCACCTGAAGCTGTTTAGAAAAGTTTAGAGTGCATCTGGACTGTGAGCTGTGTAATTCTTCCTCTCCTCAGTCAGTCGCGAACTGCAGAGCTGCTCTCGCACATCATCGTTAGAGTAATGTGATCAAACGACTATTCAACAACGAAAAAACGCGGGCTGCAACTAATCGTTTCAGCCCTAACAAACACGCACCTACCTCTACATTTGTTTGAGGAAAAAGCCAGCGCTTTTTCATGTTTTGGGGCCGAACATGTTAATGTATTTCAGACAAATGCAAAGCTCTCATCCTTTCTCTTTTCTACCATTTCAAACAATGAGTCAAAGCCTTTGTTTTCTCTGTCCCTTGTCACTAAAGCTGTCTGGCTGCATAAAGCAAAGTGGCAGTGCGTTGCCTGCTGGGGATTGGTTACGAATACTCAATCTCCCAGTGGGAGAAACCAGTTTTAGCTGCAGAACTGTTAATCTAGGCAGCATGCAGATTCCCACATTTGCTCGAGTAATTATCATACCCCCAGTGGCAAGGAAAGAGTCGTCGCCTTAAATCACTGATGTCTTCATTACTCTGTTTACATTTTAATTAGACATTCTAAACTTTTTGATTTTTAATGGGCCTTGCAGAAAGAGACGCGTTCTCTTCTTTAGTTGAAGGGAATGAGAGGCGACATGCTGAGAGCAAACCTTGCACCTTGCCATGAAAGACAATCTTCACTTTTGTGAATATTTAAGAGATGACAATAAATATTTCCGCCCTGACCTTTTGATGCTAGACTGTCTTGTTTTGAAGTGTACTTTTGAGGCATTGCAGAGGTATTGAGACTTGCGACACTCCTGCAAAGTGTTCGAGGATGAATTAATGACTGGTCGTGGAATATGGCGAAAGAGGACCGAAACCAAAGATGTTTTGGCGACGTAAGGATGATCGTTTTCAGAAGCCTTGCCTTTTCTTCAGCACTCTTTGGATTTGTTTTTGTTGCTGTGATGGTCCAAATTGTGAATTTGAATAACTATTAATCACATTCACAGAAATAAACTCCATGTCACCTGGCTTTATAAGTCTAGGAAAAGCAGGGGCGCACAAAAATTGTCTGTACCTTCCATCCAGCCGAGAAATGCATCCTTTATCAGAGAACAACCTTGAGAAATGAGAGGAGCAATTTCAGTCCCACTTCAAGACACTCTGTTGTGAGTTCTATGACTACTGAAGTAAGATAAGAAACATTAGAGAAATAAATGTTATAAATGTATAAATGAAATAAAAAAACTGGCACTGTACTGAAGGAAAAAGAAGCGTCTGGTAGGGAGGACAAATGTTTTTTTTTTTTTTTTTTTTTTTTTTGTAGCCTCAGAGGCTGTGTATGCAAAAGGTTCTCTGTTGACTGCATTCTTCCACTCCAAGGCTTTAGCCGGCCCACAATGCATCTGAGATTTGCTTATTTATTTATTTTTATTCCATGGATCGTATGCCCTCACATCTTTTCACAGACATTGTATATATTATCCTTGAGTTGGCTCACTGTGAAATTTTGGAGGGTTTTAATTGAGGTAAAGCTGAAAAGCGTTCCATACCTATTGCAGCCTTGACAGGGTAAAAAAAAAATATATAAAATAAAACACTGGTTAATTTTCCTTTTATTGTAGGGTGCTAAAATCTCTAATTCTCATTTATTTGATGTTTTTTGACATTTAAATTCATATGAATTACCTTAAGCTGGGTAAAAACATAGCTGTTGAAGATCACAGTCGGCTTGAAGAGGGAATTATATCATCTAATCAGAACATAAAATTAATTAATGTTTCGAAATTAGCCTGCGAGAAAAGTGTCCGTTGACATGCATGACAGAAAGCATTCATGGACTTGAATGTGAGAGCCAATATTTTGTCTTTCTTTTTTCCCCCCATCTTCTATGCCGGTAAATGGAAGAATGAAAAAATCCTTCAAGTATGATGAATTGAGTCGTCACATTTCAGCCGCTAATTGTCTTAAATTGATATTTTGATGTACTAATAAAGATCACATAAAAGCAGTCAGATCTTAATTAGGCTGATGATCAGGGGGAAGCATGAGCTCTCGTGCTGATGCCGTGCTAACTTCCCAGCGCTCTGTTCGTCCTCTGTGGAGCGCGGCGGCTGACAGGTTGGCGGCATGCCAAGAATTGATAGGAGGAACCTTGAGTGTAGCAGAGCTCGTTCAGTGAAGGAGATGTTATGCTGAATGTTAGGGACTGCATCTTTTTTCCATACAGTGAAAGTGAATGGTGACTGAGGCTGTCATTCTGCCTCCGTTTTCTATGGAAGAAAAAGTCAAACAGGTTAGTAAAAAAGATTGTAATTTTTTAGGGAAATTCAATGAAAAGAGTTTATATATTAAACAATCAATTGGTATTGCCTATTTATTTTGGATAATCCAGTGAATTAAGTACTTGACAAACGAAAGGTACTTCATGTCATTTGATTTACAGTATATACCAGGGCTACTCAACTTTGGAAAGGTCAGGAGCCACAAAGTTAGATCCCTGTACTCTCGAGGGCCACACTCTTAATTTTTATGATTTTTATATATATATATATATATATATATATATATATATATATATATATATATATATATATATATACACACGTACACACTGGCGGCCAAAAGTTTGGAATAATGTACAGATTTTGCTCTTATGGAAAGAAATTGGTACTTTTATTATTTTATAGTCAGGACATTAATAACATGAAAAATTACTATTACAATTTGAAAAAAATATTCAGAACTTCTTAAACTACTTCAAAGAGTTCTCATCAAAAAATCCTCCACGTGCAGCAATGACAGCTTTGCAGATCTTTGGCATTCTAGCTGTCAGTTTGTCCAGATACTCAGGTGACATTTCACCCCACACTTCCTGTAGCACTTGCCATAGATGTGACTGTCTTGTCGGGCACTTCTCATGCACCTTACAGTCTAGCTGATCCCACAAAAGCTCAATGGGGTTAAGATCCATAACACTCTTTTCCAATTATCTGTTGTCCAATGTCTGTGTTTCTTTGTCCACTCTAACCTTTTTGTTTTTCTGTTTCAAAAGTGGCTTTTTCTTTGCAATTCTTCCCATAAGGCCTGCACCCCTGAGTCTTCTCTTTACTGTTGTACATGAAACTGGTGTTGAGCGGGTAGAATTCAATGACGCTGTCAGCTGAGGACATGTGAGGTGTCTATTTCTCAAACTAGAGACTCTGATGTACTTATCCTCTTGTTTAGTTGTTCATCTGGTCTTCCACATCTCTTTCTGTCCTTGTTAGAGTCAGTTGTCCTTTGTCTTTGAAGACTGTAGTGTACACCTTTGTATGAAATCTTCAGTTTTTTGACAATTTCAAGCATTGTATAGCCTTCATTCCTCAAAACAATGATTGACTGACGAGTTTCTAGAGAAAGCTGTTTCTTTTTTGCCATTTTTGACCTAATATTGACCTTAAGACATGCCAGTCTATTGCATACTGTGGCAACTCTAAAACAAACACAAAGACAATGTTAAGCTTCATTTAACAAACCAAATAGCTTTCAACTGTGTTTGATATAATGACAAGTGATTCTTCTAGTACTAAATTAACAATTTAGCATGATTACTCAAGGATAAGGTGTTGGAGTGATGGCTGCTGGAAATGGGGACTGTCTAGATTTGATCAAAAATGACTTTTTTCAGATAGTGATGGTGCTGTTTTTTTTACAACAGTAATGTCCTGACTATACTTTGTGATCAGTTGAATGCCACTTTGGTTAATTAAAGTTCCAATTTCCTTCAGAAACAGCTAAATCTATACTTTATTCAAAAAACATTTGCGTGAAGGCGTCTAAACGCCGTCCCTGCAGGAAAACCTGTTATTTTTTCCTGTAAATACTGTTGTCATGATGAGTACATATCTCTGATGAGCTATTCAAGAGATTGGATATATTTGCACCGTGTTGAGTAACTCTCAAGTGAGAATCTGAGCGCGCATGTTTGATTGACAGACCGCACACGAGCGCACATCTACTGTGTGTGAACGTGCGCGCAGACCGACCGCCGCTCTCATAACATCAGCTGTGCTCCGATATGATTTTTTGTTTTGTTTTATTTGTTACATCCTCTTGCAGATGAATTCCCTCTCTAATGTGATTTAGCAATGTAGAACACTAGCGTAAATCCTCATGAAAATGGACACCTCACAATGAATATATATTTGATAGGCTGCTGATAAATATATTTCTGATGATGATGTCATAACGCGGGCTGCAAAAGATCGCTCAAGGGCCGCGTGTTGAGTAGCGCTGGTATATACGGTTTTAATTTGGAACTTGATAGGCACAATCAAAAAGATCATATTTATAAGAAATTAAGTTTGACAACAGCTTCATATTTTGTAACAATTTACAAAAACTAATAGATGAATTCAGGTAAAGTGGGACAACTAAGCTTATCTTTAAGCTTTAAGACAACTTATTATGAGGGTTTCTGCAAGTCTTCAAGTCTTACATTGCCCATTTTGCAAATAAAGGCCTTAAAAAGGTCTTGAATCAGAGCAATAAGTCTTGAATTCATAAGCTCATGGTATTCAATTTTGCATGAGTGATTGGTTTCTCGTTGTGTTTAAGTCGTTTTAAAGTGAAGAGTAATTTCTGGTCATGAATAGACCCATACCAAATTTGCGGTCTCTTGGATACACTATAGCGGCACCACCAGTTAAAAAGTTCACTTTTCTTTTGCGCATACCTTTTGAACCATTTGTCCTAGAAACAAAATTCTTTATCCATATAATTATGCTCCTGATGATACAAGTGGACTGCTTAAATTAAAACTCCGCCTATTGCTGTGGCCGCCATCTTGCATTATGATGTTAATTTGTTTATTTGCTACTATTCCTTCAAAATTTGCCCAATTTGCCTAAACAATGGCTCAAAATATTCTCCAGACTGATCCACACAGATTGAGTAATACTGATTTTTGATTTTGTTGAAAAGTTACATTAACAAAATTTAACGAGGTCTACCTAAAACAGGAAATTAGGGTATATATTGGCAACGGTTTGTCAAATTAAAACAAAAATTGGTACGCTTCATTAAGACCATGTTCGGAGGGTACATGCAAAGTTTGGTGGCAGCACCACTTATGAGTCAAGAAATTTGAAAAATGGCTATTTTTGCCTATAACTTTTGAACTGTATGTCCTAAAATCATGATTGGTGTCTATGGATTCCTTGGCTCATGTTAATTTAAAGGATACCCATATCAGCCATGTGTAATTTTTCACATATCAGCCATACTGCCTCTCCTGCATATTGTTTTTTTATAAAAAAAAAAAATATCTTATGAATGCTTTGTCAGATTTATAAGAAATTTGGTGTGTTTCATTGACATCATGTCCTGAACATACCTGAGCAGTTTGAAAACAGCACCACATATATTTCAAAAGATAATCCACACTTGTGTGCTGACTCCAACCTTGGCATGTCTCTTTACCAATCGTGAATCATTTCAACTGAGTGGCACAGTGTGTACATTTCTGTAAATGTATGTATTATTGGCTAATCTTGGACTTAGATTACAGAATCATAGGGAGGTTCTTATAGCAAAAGAGAAGAAAATATTAAATGCTCCTTTTGTTGAGCAAACTGGTGCGATCTGCATTCGCGCTGCTGTTGAGCAGCAGAGAGTGACTGAAGCGGTTGTCATAATGAATCAGCTGTTCAAATAGTCTTTTTACATCAGACTATCTTTATTTTTTGTTACAAACATTCAAATACAAAGCATTACAAAATAAAAATACTGTTTTGATGCAGCACTGCGGCGATGTTTTCTGATGTCAAACAAAGAATATATAAACTAGTCAGTCCACTTGAGCCTTCTCCCATTCCGTCCGTCACTCATTTTCACCACTTCTGGTGCTGGGAATTTGGAAGGACTAGATTTTTAGAACCTTTTATGCTTCTATAACGAACTCAGAATCCCATGCTGCATTGCAGTGTAAACAGTATGGTGGTACGCATAGCCGGCAATAGTGAATCTATCATAATAAATCATTATAAACCTATAAAAAGTACATTTGCTTTGTATGTTTGATAATATATAATCTGGGCTCCAGTGCATCTGCTGTGAAGTGTACGGTGACAAAAAAAAAAAAAAAAAAAATAATTACAGCACACATTAAAGAACTCACGCAGGGGGGTCCGTAAGTACAGGATAAACTTGCATACCAAAGGGTTAAAACTGAATTGGAAACTTTTTACCAGACCTTCATGATTTATTTTTGGTACTTTTCAAATGGCATTTATGTAAAGATGTTACTGTTTTAGTTTTCTCACAGACCCAGACTTTCAATTTTAAATTCTGAAAATCCATCATAAAAATACAAATGACATGTTTTAAACTATAATAATTTAAACAAAGTGTGAAATAAGCATAAATCATTTCAATATTTATTGTGTGAATTTTTCTATCAATAAAAAAAAAAAAAAATACACAACTGTCCTAAAGCTGTGGCGTCATTTCCATCACACCAAACAATTTAGCCCCAATAAAGTTTTTTCAAAAATTCCTATACTTGTTATTAAAATCGACAAGCGTGTCAGTGAAGAGCATGCTAGAAATGAAATGCGTGATGTTTTGAAGTCAAAGAAAAAATCAAGATAAATGTCATTTCTGAGCAGAATATTTTTATTGGGCGTCATTTCCAGTCAAGCTGTAATTTTGTCAAATTAAGCAAAAAGTGTGAAAACATTTAATTGTGTATTTATAATTGGCTTAAAAAGTTAGCTATGGAATTAGCCTTAGCACGACAAAGGAGTCATCATTTAATTTCAAAAACATTTCATTTTTATCAGCGTCATCTCCAGCACAGAATTCTATTAAACACAATACAGAATCCTGTGCTGCATGTGCGTACAATGTGTTAGTGTGAATTTTTTTTTAACCGGACATTACTTTCTAGAAGTCCACAGTGCTAAAAGTGCCTGAAGTTCAAGAAACACCCACATACTGTCAAACTGTCCAGCTCTACTTGAGGAGATTCAGATTGTGAGGCTATATATTCTATTCAACCATGTTGTTCTTTAGTGACTCCAGTGGTTCAGAAATTACACACTTCCACTTTACTGTGGTGTTGGTTTCTATTGAATAAACTTGGATCACACATAGAGCTGAACAAATGCTTGAAGAGTTCTGACATACCCGTGATCTCCATTTGGAGTTGATTTTAGGTAGTATACCCACCAGAATGCAAAGCCAGTCATCTTCAGCCAAGGTTTACGAGTGCGGGCTGCTGAGATGGCAGGCTGGCTGTGCTAATGATGGGTGCTAATGTAATTAGCTCATCCCAGCAGTCCGTGGAGCTGCGCTTTTCAGCTGTCGTGCTCACCAGTGCACCGCTGACCCCGAGTCACCCCAGCCTTTCACGGCCTACCTCTCTCTCCCAGGCATTACCCTGCATTTAGTGCCCTGAAGGGCTGACAGCCTTGCCATTTGTTGAGCGTTGGCTCAAAAATGTGCGTTTTCCTGCTAAAGACAACACTGAATCAAAATTGACCCTAATTGCTTTCTTAATGCATATAACTGGTCTTATTGTGCACGATTCATCATCACATTATTCTGAAGAAACATTTTTGTCTTCGTAGTCTTCTTTTATCAAATTGCAATTCCTTACCCCGCCTTTGAAACAATGTCCTTTTTTGTTCTGATGTCATGAATACCTCTTACTTTTCAACACTTACCCTTCAACCACCTGACTCCATTCTAATGTGTCGCTCACTTATCACGATCCAATCAATTCCTGATAGATAACACTTTACAATAAGGTTCTATTCATTAACATTAGTAAATACATTAGGTATCATGAAGTAACAATGAGCAATATTTTGCTATTGCATTTACTGTATTAATCTTGGTTAATGTTAATTCTTGAAAATACAATTGTCCATTGTTAGTTCGTAATGCATTTACTAATGTTAACTGTTAATTTTAAAATGTATTTTATGTGTTGAAATTAACATTATCCAAGATTAATAAGTGCTGTAAAAGTATTGCTCATTATTTTTTTATGCTAAGTAATGGAACGGAAAGTGTTGCTGATAAAAGTCCCTCTGACATTTTTTGGACTGAATATCCAGTTTCACTCAGAAATGTCACTGTTGAAGAAAAATGGGTTGCAAACAGCATTTAATATTGACAACCGCATCATTTAAACGTATCATTAATAGCATGACATTTATATTACTTGCCATAGTTTATTGTATATTTTGTTTATTAAGATGTTTAAACTGTTATTTCTCCATTTTTTCAAAGTATCGATGCTTACCATTGATTATTTTAATTAGTGACCAATTGGCATTAACAGAAGTGTTACCTACCCACTGTATCGCTTCCAATATCGACCGAAATCCAGATTTATTTGTCAATTATATTGTGTAAAATGAGTGTTTATCTCAGCTTGTGTTAATTTTATACATGTCTGTTTTAAAATCCATATCGTTTGACCACTAATTTTAATGTACATTACATAAACCACAAAATATTGTGCATCTGCTGAATTTCCCATAAATTTATTAACCTGCAAATTTGCATAAAAGGACATCACTGAATGTGTGAAGTGCCCTTCATTCATGCCCTTCAACAGAGATAATTATGGAATAGATGTAAATTTCATGAATTTAATTTTAGGAATTGTATTGTATGCAAATGTATACACATATTGAGTTAAGACACAAATGGAAACCTGTCCACTGGTCTAGTCCTAAAAAGTTAGCACTCTCGACATTGGCTTTGAATATCAATTCAAATGTATAAATCCTTAATGTCCTTTTGTTCTTCAATTGTATATTCAGTGGTGTAATTTGCTACTAAACAAAAGACTGTCCTTTTGTGCTTTTACTTGATTAATACGTGGAACGTTTGGTGTTTAAAGGCCTAGCAAGAGTGGATTATAATGATCATTCCCTCGGGCTTAGGTTCGGTTTTATTTTTTAGGATGTCTGAACAACACCCCCCCCCCCCCCCCCCCTTCCTTTTTCACCCCGTTCAGCAGGCGTTAGGGATGACCCCGTTTCCTCACTCTTAAGTACAACCAATTTGGTTTGGAATGAGCCTGAAGGTTTCTCTTAATGAGATTCCCATACGATCCGCCACATTTCCATGATGAGTTTTGCAGCTCTTTTCCGCTATGACATTTATTTGTGAAAAGCTGTCGTACACCACTGTTTGATGATGCACTATGGAGATGTTCATTACATGTTTGATTCTCTACATTTCTGTAATTTTACTCTGATGCTTTTTGTTAAATGTGATTTATCTACTTGTTATCAACATTTGTTTGCGTAGGCATAGGGATGCAGTTTCTAGACATTTTGACTTGTACTGATAGCAGATAAATAGTGTTATTTTGGCTGATACAATGAGTATAATAAATCAATATTGTTTTGTTGTTTTTTAACAATGAAATCTTGTATTTTATATGCTTCTGGTAAAATCAAACATCAAAACATTTTATGTGTGATTAGTAATGTAAAAATAATAAATAATAGTGTAGTATTTTTGTAACCTGGCATAGAAAAATGGCATACTGTTTAAACTGGAAAAAGTAACCTTGGTATTTTTTGTCCAGTACTGATATAGTGACAAGCATATTGTGCACCCCAATTTGTGACAAATTAAGCTTTTGCCTTTTGTAAATATTGTGAAATTTAGTTAAAGAAAAAAAGCGTTATCTTACTGTATTGACATGCATATCAAAGCCCTGGCAGAGAAGGTCGCTTGTATTGAGCAAAGAAATATAAATCATTATCATGACTTCAGAAAAGTGTTATTCTTAATTATTCGGAGACTTTATAATGCACGAAGAGGCCCCTTTAAGAGATTGATAGCTATGGAAAAGCTTGTTTAGTATCTGGCCTATTTGACGATCCCTTTAAATGTCCACATGGAATTGTGTTAATTTAAAAGAGAAAGAGCTCATATAGAGTTCAGCATCATCCTAGAGCTTTATGAGGGCTGGCACCTCTTGTGTTCATTATCGTGAAATCACCTCGGGGAGGAATGTTGACTTTTTAACTTCCAGAATAGCTGCTGATATACAGTGTAACTCTTGCGCGACTGTAGACAGCGGTGCGGCTCTTTACTGTGGAAACGGAGCAACATTTTGAGCTGTGGTCACTAGGAATGGGCAAGAGTACTTAAGTACTCTGATGTGAGGGCAATGAACAAACATGAAAACATTAATTGCTTTCAAAACAATTTGCACCAATCGAAGTTCAGATAAAACTAAACACAAACGCATTAACGTATTTTTTTAAATGTTAATTGTTACTTTTTTTTTTAACGTCAACACATCAACACATTTAGCGTCATTCAAAGTCCAGTAACCACTATACGCAAATGTATCTATGTATTCATAAAAAATGTAATTGCGTTATTTTTTTTCAACTTCAAAATATTTCGCACCAATCGAAGTCCAGTAATGACTAAATGCAAATCTATTAACGTTTTCATGAAAATGTTAACTGCGTTACATTTATAAAACGTTAAAAAATAAATAGCACCAAAGTCCAGTTACAACTATATGCATATGGTATTTACGTATTCATTCAAACGTTATTTGCGTTACTTGACTTTTTTTCAATTTCAAATCATTTCGCACCAATCGAAGTCCAGTAACAACTATACGCAAATGTGTTTATCTATTTTTAATAATGTTATTGGTACGATAATGTTATTGATATTATTGTGTTTTATTGTATAGTTTAAGGATGTTAATGATTATTAATCGTCGTTTATAGTTTTATCGACAAAGCTTGTCGATCGTCAATTAATTTCAGGACAAACCATGCCAGCAGACTTTGATAAGACTGTCTATATGGTCATCCGCCACTAGAGGACGTTTGCGTGCTGTATGTCATGTCTTGTCCGTGTCAGAGAAAAAGAACGGCATAGACGAAGATGAAGTGGGCTCATAGTAATCAGTGTTGGAACGTTTCTCTATAAATTAACATTATGTTTTCTGCATACACCATGATACTGTGTTAACCCTCTGGGGTCTGAGGGTGTTTTGGGCCCTGGAGAAGTTTTGACATGCCTTGACATATTGTGCATTTTTCAGTTGCTTAAAAACATATTTACATTTATGCATTTGGCAGATGCTTTTATCCAAAGCGACTCGCAGTGCACTTATTACAGGGACAATCCCCCCAGTGCAACCTGGAGTTAAGTGCCTTGCTCAAGGATACAATGGTGATGGCTGTGGGGATTGAACCAGCAACCTTCTGCTTACAAGTTATGTGCTTTAGCCCACTACGCCACACCACTCACGTTTATGCGTGGTTTTTGAAAAAACAAAAAGTTTAAGTCACTGAAATAAGGCCATGTATCACATACTAAACATTTGTTCACAAGACTTTTGAGAACTGGATCTTGTAGCCTAGAGTTTTTGCTACAGAAATTATGTGAAAACCATCCTGATCACTCATTCATACAAAACAATATAGTCATTTAACTTTTGTGAGACACTTTTAGTGTTAGAAGGCCATATGTGAGGAGGCGTGGATGATCATGAATATTGATGTGATTCACACCTGAGGAGACAAAGACCCCTCCCCTGAGAGAGAATGAATGTGAGGAGACTTAATGATTGAATGTATTATCTGACTATACATTTTCTTTACATAAAGACTTTAATTAGACCTACACTACCATTTAAAAGTTTTAGATCTGTAAGATTTTTTTAATGTTTTTAAAAGAAGTCTCTTCTGCTCACCAAGGCTGCATTTATTTGATCCAAAATACAGCAAAAACAGTGATATTGTGAAATATTTTTACAATTTAAAATAACTGTTTTCTATTTGAATATATTGTCAAATGCAATTTATTCTTGTGATCAAAGCTGAATTTTCAGCATCATTACTGCAGTCTTCAGTGTCACACGATCCTTCAGAAATCATTCTAATATGCTGATTTTCTAATATGGGCATATTTACAGCACATTTTATACATTTACACCTGAACAGATATTTGCAAGCACAAGTTTCGTTAATGATAATGAGGCAGCATAAACACTAGTTAAAATATAATCTAAACATTCATATTATTTTTATATCATATTACGTATCATATTTATATCATACAGCATACAATTTAAATACCTGCTTTAGTCGAAACAACATTTAATGTAACAAAAACATGCCTATTAGGACATATTTCAAATGTCTATACTCTGAATACTGGCTGGCAGGTCTGGAAATAGTCCAGCTAGTAAAATATGTCCATGTTTATATAAAATAGCATGTCAACTAATGTAAGTAAAACTAAATGACTTATCTGAAATTGTATCCTTGGCTGGATCAAGTCGCTCTTCAAAATGTAAACGTTCATCGTCGGAGTCCCGCTCTTCTTCTGAGGAAAATGTGAACTCTTCGTCACTATCCAGGACCATCTGTAGAGCTTCCTCACCTGTGTAGCGTGCCATCTTCCAAACGCGCAGGAAAGTGAATGAATCTGATGATGAAACTGTTTTTTTTAAGGCACTGTTGGGGGCGTTTACCATTTGCATATTTGCATAGACCGCCTCAGCACATTACCGGATGAATAGCGCGCTCTGCTGGTGGGTGTGATCACATTAGCGATAATGAGCTGAGCCAGGAGAAACTGTACATCGCTGTGTTTCATACAGATTACATTGCAGGAGAATATTTGTGTTAAATTTAAATTGTTTTATTTAAAAGTAGACATTTTAAGCTTTCTTTAGACATAGGTTTCATTTTTGTGTGATAAGTATTCGCAGAGTTTCAGTTCATTTTTGTGATGTGTTTCAGAAAGATGCTTGTGGAGACGGCTGAAAGCGCACCCTTAATTTCTTTATTTTACAAAAGCACAAGGTTTTGTTGTTATTGTGAATGTGCACAAATAAAAGTAGACCCTTTATAGTCTCTAATGATGTCTTACACTTATCTGTATGCCCAAAAATGACGGAGTATTTTAAGTCGTTTCCGCTGTTATGCGTAAAAATTCCAGCAGGACGTGTCGGCGTGTCCGTCGACCCCAGAGGGTTAACGTACTACATGAAAACAAGCACAGTTGATATGCTGGTCTCCTTTTTTCATCCCAACCTACAATTACGTCAGTGATCTCCGGAAAAGCAGATTCAGGTGACATCTCACCAGCACACACACGGTATGTTATGTAGGCTAATGTGTTTACGGAGCGTGTTATGATTTAATTTCAAATAAAAAAAATATGTCCAAAGGTCTGAAATATCCCACGATCAACGACGTGAAGTTTTAAGTAACTTAAATATGTAAATTAGTTTATATATATATATATTGTTTACAGTTATTCATTAACAGCAATTAAACAATTGATAGATTCGTACAAAACATTGCCTAAATGTATTGAAATACACTGAACTAAGAATATATTAAGTAGAGCCCGACTGATGGGAATTTTGAGGCTGATACCGATTTTAGAGGGGGAAAATTCACCGATTACCGATATGGTGGCCGATATATTTAATTTTTGAGCTGGAATGAAAACAGACCATTTCTATGTGGATTTTTCACCGATTTTGCACTGATATGACTATGCAAAGGTACTCAGAAGGCTGCTTTCTTAAACAAATATTTTTATCAAAGAATATTTGACATTTATTATACATTTGTCAACAAATTCTAGAAATGAACACTGAGAAAATAAAGAATAAATAATAATACAATAAATAGCTTAATAAACATCGGTACTGTATGTTCAGTATTAATCAAATGCTGACCATTTAAATAAAGAATAAATTCAAATAAAATAAATAGCTAAATAAACATCAGGGGCCGGTAGTACCAGCTATACGTACGTTAGAACTTAGCCTAGTTGTGGCGTAAATGGGCACTTAGTCACAATTTACGCACTATTAAATATTTGAGCGTTGCACCATCAAACTTAGGTAGGACGTAACCCTACATATAAACTAAATATTTACGGAAGCCTTCGACCAGGAGCAACTGATGGAATAAAAAAGCAGACTGATATTTTATGACATTAATGAGCTCATGTTTTGGGTGACAGGCTTCAGTCCTTTCGACATATATGATGATGTTGACATTTACACTTGTTTACATTTAGAGAGAGAAAAAAACGTACTTTTAAGCGGCTCTTCAGCATGAAACCGATCTAACGGTGCAGTTTTCAGGATGCGTCGACCGGTGTCAAGTTATAAACACATTCAAAATATATATAGGATATTAAAATGAATAAATGTTTATTTTTCCAGCCTGTTGTATTAGTATTTATTTATCACCCCTCATTTATTTTAGATACAGTTCCTATATATTATTATTTACACAGAGCAAATATACTATTTATTAAATCTACTTTTATTACGTATCGTATTTTAATGTCTGGAAAACCAGACGTCTAAATATTACATTTTATAAATGCAACGACTTGAATTGTTCGGTTGAAGGGGGTACCAAACTGAATCCTGAACAAAATAGTTTGGCGAATACGTTTACTCATTAGCTTCCACTCAGCTGACAAGCAATGAAAGTAGCTACGTGGTTAGCTAGTTAGCTATAAGCTCGTTGTCACGGAGAGTAAAAAACAGACTTTATTTACTTTCCAGCATTGCGTCTCACCAACAAGGTAATAACATAGCGTGAAATCAACATTCAACAGACACAATCCACCACTGCACCGTTGTCTACTGAGCTGTAAAAATATGCTCTGATGTTTACCTTTCAATCTGCTACATTACTTATTGCACTGACAAACTATAGCTGGCTAACAGCAAACAGATGTGATAAACAGGAGTGACATGGTTGTCAGGGACAGGGTTAACGTTATATTAGTTATATAAAATGGGGTCATTGTTTATAAAATTTCCAGTATGTATTTCACAAACTAGTTAGCAGCTTACCTTGAAAAAAAAACGCTCAGCTCACTCCGCCCTGTCTGCAGAGCCGATATATCGGTCGGGCACTAATTTTAAGAGGACAATGCCAATACTTGCATTTCTTAAGAGTAATAATGAAAATTATATTTAAACAGTAGGCTACGTGCACATATTAATTGGGATCTTCCACGTGCGTTTTACAGTATTAACATTATCGATTAATTGATCGTTAATTTCCACGACGATCGATTCTGAAAATTAACATCCCTTATAATTTTGTTGTATTGTTTGTATTTATAAAAATAAGAATATTCGCAAATGTGCCAAAATGTGGCCTTATTTTTAATTTTGATTACTTTTTTTTTCGTGTCTTGGTTTGTGGTCTGATTGTTTAAAGGTGTGTTGCAACTTGCGTCAACAGGATTAGAGGGTGTACTCTATTATTTCCTGTGCCACTGCTGAATGTACAGCACGGCGGCAAAGTAAAATGTGTGAATTTGCTGTCTGAATTGCATGTAATGAGAGGGAGACTGGGTGGCAAAGCCAAGAACTATACAACCTGTCTTTCAAAAAACAAACATAGCGCCACGAGTTTGACAATTTACGGAAATCATCCAATCAAGGGCGCATTCTTGCATTTAAAACGGAACACAATTGAATGGAACGGAACATGAAGTCTAATTAGCCGTCTTAAAAAAAATAATGCTCATGCTACAAAATATTTTTTTTAAATAAGTGCGATCCAACAGCCGAACATGTCTGTCTGGAGCATGTCTATATAGACCTACAATTTAAAAAATGGTACTCTGTTGATTCATCTGTGACGTACTCTAGCTTTTATCTCTAGTGGTCACTTCTACTTAAGCGCAAGCTCCGTTTAGATGCCTCACATCATTTGCAATTATTTTTTTTTAATTCTTTACAGTATATTTCATATTCATATTTAAACAACTCCTGAGCTAAAAGCTGTCGTTTATGGCCTGACTGCCTCAAGTTGTATTTTGCATTTGGATTTTTACATTTATTCCAGTTTGTCTGGCTCATACAGGCATTGTTGCATTTTTCATTTCATACCCTGACGACATTTCTTTCACATTTGAATGTTCCCAAAAGCCTTTTGCTGCTTTGGTTCCATTATTCATTCCAAAAAGTTCTGCATTTGGAGGCCGGGAGGGGTTGAGAAATAATTTTGTGTCTGATTAAATTTATGTGGAGCCAAGTCAGCGTTTTATGCAACAAAAAAAAAATCTGCTTTATGCAACCGTTGGGTTGTGTAGGAGGCCCGAGCTCACTATTGTGTGCATTGCAGGCTTGTGTGTGTGTTGTGGAGGGAGTGAAAGCGAGAACAAATCTGTGTGTGTGTGTGTGTGTGTGTGTGTGTGTGTGTGGGCCTGTCATGCTGTCACCAAGGCCTAATGTCTCTCCCGAGGGGTACCTGGAGGAGAGTCGTACCCACCCAGTCAGCCTTTAGCTGGGGCGCGCGGTGACACTGCCTTCCCTCCGAGACTGGAGGTGTCACTGTATGTATGTAAACCAGTGACAGATGACTGGAGACATGCGGACTAGAGAGACCAGTCACAAAGAAAAAAAAACAGTTTTTCCTTTCATCTGCCGTCCACAGCTGAGACAGGGATGAATAAAACCAAAACAGCCAAGCCTTTGCATGTGAGACACTGTTATGTTTGTCTGGGGTGTAATGTGTCACCTTAATAGCCTAAAAGCCGTTTTGCTTATTGTTTTCTATCTAAATGTTGCTCACGGTTAGGGTTGGTAATAGAGAAATGGTTTTTATTCATAACTGACTCAGATTTGTACAATTATTCATTTTTTTTATTAACCTCATTTGTTTAAGCATAAACCTAACAATTTTGTGGAGTTATGCTTAAAACAAGAAAACAGATGCATTTGCCATGTTCTTTGTTCTTTATTAAAAAAAAAAAAAAAAATCATCTCTGAATACTTATTATCTAGTGCAATTAAATGTTACCAAAAATATTAGGACATATTAGGTTACCGTTTTTGTGCAGTATTTTTATTTGGTAAAGGGGGAGGGTGATTCCTCAAATTGCTAACGGAATAATTAAGGAACCAGAACATCTAAATTCCTTTCTCTTCCCATCTCTGCTTTTGGTGTAGTTTCAGGTAGTGCACTCGTCAGTAAAGGGCGCGGGCGGTAAATGCAAACAAATGAGGATTTGGCAAGCTGGAGCCTTGGGCAGCTTTACTAGGTCAAAGGTCACTCAGGTCATTGTTACACACTGCAGCCTCACTTTAACCCCGTCTCTATGGAAATACAACCTGCAACGTCATCCCGCTGTTAGTGTTGTGGATTGCAGCCCCTGAGGTGCGCACGTGCATGTGTAATCTTCGGCTCATGTCTTGAACCCGAGTGTTTGGGAAAGCCGGGAATGCACTCAGTTGCTGTAATTTCATGAGAAAGAGACTCTTGAGGTGATAGCATTGTACTTGTGCAAAGAGGTGTCTAAAAGACAAACGGTGTTGATAGCACACTTGGATTGAATGTCGGTAATGTTTTTGTGCTTTAATTTCCTCTTTAACATTCATCAGGGAAGCTCGCAGTCACATCTGTACGTTATGGGTGTGAAACCGCCCATTTTCAGCGAGCGTGTCAACAGCGCAAGTGTAGTTGCTGCTCACAGACTGTTTAAAGGAATAGATCACTCAACATTGCAAATTCTGTCTCTAAATTACTAGGGATGAGACAGTGTGGTTATCTCACGATTTGGTTCGACAGACGATATGAGATTTATGATTCTATATAATATTGATTCGACATAGTAACACTTAAATGACAAAGTATGACAGAATTTTATTTTTTAATAAAAATGTTTGTGCAAACAATGCACATTTTATAACTTCACATCAAAATAAATTGCTTTAATACACAATATAAATGCTTAAAGTTAAAATAAGAATTTATTGTATATCTTTCACATAAAGATCACAAACAAACAAACAAGCCTTCAGAAATATTACATTCAGGATGATCTGGTGCAGAATGGACAATAGAACTGAACAGAATCTGTCCTGGAAAAAGTATGTGAAAGTGTATTTATATATATATATTTTTTTTTTTTTTTTTTTTTATAATTTGTTCGTCATCATCAATGGCGGATTTAGGCATGGGCAACATGGGCAGTTGCGGGGGGCAGCACGAGGCACCCACACAGACAAGCCCCCCGCCCCCCCCCCAAGTCAACAATTTTGGGGGCGTGTTGAAGCGGGTTTCGCCCAGGGCGCCATACGAGCTAGAACTGCTACTGGACATCATCATTATTATAATAACATTTTAACTTTTAAAAAATATGAAAATTCTACATTCTATCAGTTAATGTTATATCATGAAACTGTATGTATAATGATGATATGAGCTGTCAATGTTTGAAATAATGTGTACAATTTACAAGTGATAACATTGAGTTTACATTCATGTTGAATAACAAGCGCAAAATTGGTACTGCCACTTTAAGGATTCAGCGAGCATCTAACAGACTCGCATAGGTGTTCCCGTTCCTTTATTAAAGAAAGAGAAGTCTCTGTTTTTAGCCCATCCATGCCATTTGTGGTTAAAATTTGTGTTTCTTTTTACTATTTTGTTTGACTGTAAAGAACAGAAAGGATATTTAAAGACCCATCATTCAATGAAAGTGCAGTGCGGGATCTCATCTATGATGGACACACATTACATAGACGAAATGGACCGTTTTAAGTTCAAGCACTTTTCAACAAGACAAGGCAATTTTCCAGGTATTCCAGTACTTAAATTCCTAAAAACTCATTTCAACCACTTTAAGTACTTTAAGGACCTTGTGCGAACCCAATAAACATAGTAGGAAAAAAAGCGCAATGGGGTAAAATCAAGCGATAGAGACAATGTGATGTTTGACGGGTCATTTCAATTGTGATCACATGGAAAGGAAATGTTGCAAATTTCGAAATATCAAGTTTTGCCTCTGTACGGTTCGTAATTTGTTTGTTTCGCAGTATATATCGAAATTCGATATATCGTCCAATCCCAACTATTTTAAGCCTGTGTGCTGTTATTTTTCCCATGGAAAGACAAAGTTAGAATTTTTGTAGAATCTTTATGCAGTTCTAGGGTTGGAAACCGAGGAACCGGTTCTTTTTTTAAAAAATCGGTTCTATATTTAAAAATAATTCTGGAACGCTTTGATCTTCATGACTTTAACTTTCGTACTAAAATACTCTGACAGTGTTTCCTGCAGTACAATTCGGCGGCAGTACTGCCATGCTACTGAATCTATTGCGCTGAACACACAGTTTGACGAGTGTAGTCAGATTCCCAAATAAATTACTCATGAGCCGGTTCTTTTAAATAAGGATTAAACACAGTGAACAGTGTAGTCTGATTCCTGAACGAATAACACAGAATTATTAAATATTTGTGCACACGATCAGCCTCGATCGTATCTTAAAACTTTGTATATTGATTTATGCTCTTTTGAAATGTCTCCTTGCTGCAAATGCGTACTTGACATTTCACAATTACTTGGCATCTGGTATCTCCAGAATAACATTATATATGCATGCACAGAGATATGAACAGAAATTCAGTTGTAACGGATTTTAATGTCGGAAATACGATGCGAATCGGATACGAGTGTTTAGCAGCAGCTCAGATGTCAAGACACGGGGTATGGATCCGATTTAAAACCACATTTGGAAATGGCTCAGATTGTATGCGTTAAATCCGATCTCAAAAGCGTTTTTGCTGTTTACACAGAGGCAACATGATCCGATCTGTGCTAAATATCTGTGAAAAAATCAGAATCGGTTGACAGTGTAAATGTGGCCTTATACATCAGTCGGACGATTTCCATCCTATGCAGTTCTTTTCCATTCAACGACAGTTCATAGTAAGGGTGGGTTTTGTGACCAAACGTCGTAAAATGTCAAACCTGGCAGAAGATCATGTGATTTTTTTTTTTTTTTTTTTTTTTTTTTCCTGGCATATGTCCTTGTAAAAAGCTATCGTATGGCTTAAGAAAACATTGAATGTAGTGCACGAGTTGTATGGTCTACTTTCATGGTTCGTTTTATGGTGTTTTTCTGTCCTGATGAACTGTAGGGGGAAAAAAAAAAGTGTAGAAAAACTTCCTTTGTGTTTCACAGAAAAATATAACTGCATGCAGGTTTGAAACAACATGAGGGAGAGAGAATGATGACTGAATTTGTATTTTTGGGTGAACAATTCGATTCACATTGCTTTTTACTGCTCACTCTTAGCATATTGTTACTCTGAAAACTTGCAGCCAAAGTCGGAGTTGCCACAATTTTAAGTCAGCACTCACAAAGTAGTTTTAAGATAAATTGTTCATCTTTACCGAGTTGTTTATAAAGCATTTTCACATTTTCCTTGACAAACCGCACTTTCTCAGGCAGGGGTGTCCGACGCTGGCACAGCAACAACAGATTAATAACAAGAGTGTTTTACTGCAGAGAGATGCTGTGGAAACTAAAATGCTGAACATTGTTCAAGGACAACCAAACGCATCTTACAATATTACTGTATCAAGTAAACATAATGAAAAATATATGTTTTATATGATTCTGGAAATAAAGGCAACATTATATTTCACCAGCAGTAGGTGTATTCATGTAAGGGGCTGTTCACACAGGGCACGTTCTTGTGTTAAAAAACAGCAAGACAGAGTTCAGTGAAATTAAACAAACTGCAGGTCTCTTGAGGTGCGTTTTTTAACGTTAAACTATTTTGAAAAAAACTTGATCATCGCAAAGCAGCGAGTCAGGCCGCATTGACCAAAGACCAACAATGTAAAAAAAAATAACGCTGACGGAACGTGCCCTGCTTGGACTTATTATTTATTTATTTATTTATTTTTTACTTGAAATTTTATACTTTGTCTCACGATTTTTTTTTTTTTTTTGCATTTAGTTGGTCTAATTAATTGTACATAAATTTAAGAACACTTTTTTTTTTTTTTTTTTTTTTTACAATTTGATCATTTTTTTTTTATTTGATTACAACTCTTCCATTGTTTATACATTTTTATATAAAGAAAAGGAAATGATCTTTGGACAAAGGCATTTCTCTATCAATACAACTCACTTGCTTTCTCCTTTATTTGGAATGAATGTGAAAATATAAGCTCCCCCCTGGCTAAAGAGTGAAACATTTATGATATATCCATATTCCTGCTCTGAGCTTGCCACGCATTCAGGCCTGCTATTATTAGTTTCGCACCATGGCAAAAAAAGCAAATCACATTTAAGCAGTGGCTGACCTTAGGTTGTGTATATTGAGGAGTGGGATTTGTTCTCTAATAGAATTGTATCTAATTAATTAGCTATTAATTGGAAAAATACAGAACATGCAAATACAGCACATTCAGAGGCAATCATTACTTAACTGCATACATAATTGTACATTCATTGGCTGTTAATGGAAGGTGGCTGCTCTTAAAGACTTGTTGTCATTTAACTGGTGACTGGTAATCAGAATTGCTCTCACTTTCCTAGGCCATAAACATTCTCAAGAGTAAGGACTCATTAAACTCTGAGAATAAAGAGCGTTTTAACGCTTAAGTTTTTGCTGCATTTGACAATGCTTTGTTGAACGAATCATTTGATTTTAATGGGGATGGTGTGTCGTGACAACAGAGCAAAAGCAATAGAGTTTGCAAAAGTGATGCTTGCGACCAAAAGTTGAGAATTTTAACTTGTTGCTGTACCGCTTACTATATTCAAGTGCATAGAAGAGGGAAAAATGCATAGGTTTGCGAAGTGACCTGTCATGTGACCAAAAGTTGAGAAAACGCACTGAGAATTTCCGGCGCCTCCAGTTATGCTATCGGAAATCCAATTCACTGTATTCACATTCTTTCCACACTAGGGCTGCAACTAACGATTATTCTGAAAATCAACTATTATTGCAACAATTAATCATTAGCTATTGTGTGCCCCAACTTAAAAGGTTGTATTAAACGTGTTTACTAACAATAAAGAGGACAATATCTTTTAAAAACACCTCTAAATGACATTCACTGAATTAAAGGGGAAAAAATACTTTTAAGCTTAATTCAGTAAAACATTCACTGCAAAAAAATCCTATTGTTATCAAGTGTTTTTGTCTTGTTTTCCATTTAAAATTGTCTATAAATCCTTAAAACAAGATACATTTACTTGAAGCAACATATAAGATATTTAGACTTTCTTTAAGAGAATGTATCTTAAATATAAGTGTATTTTTTTCACTTGGTTATACTTCTGCGAGTGCAGTAGAGAGAAAATATACTTATATTCAAGATCTATTCTCAAGATCTAGCAAGTCTAAATATCTTGTATGCTGCTTCTCAGGTGAATGCATCCTTTTTAAGGATTTTTAGATATTTTAAATTATTTGTATTTTTAACATTATATTCAACATTGTCAGATAACAAATTTTTTTTTTCTGCAGTATAGCTGCTAAAGTAAATGTTGTTTTAGATATTTATACTGGAAAAGAAGCCAAAAACAAAAAAACAAATCAAAACTTATTTTGTTGCAGTGTATAATGGGGCGAAGACTGCCTCTCTCACCTTTCAGTTCACTTTAATCCATCTTTAACTCACAAAAACAAACAAACTGTCTCTTATTAATAAAGCTGCGTATTGCCAATTTTCTTCACAATAAGAAATGCACAGTGACCCATTGTGATTTCAATAAGTCGCGAGCCATCACATTATAATCTAGCAGCAGCAGCAAGCGCGCACGCTCAAGGGACGAGCGTTCCCGTGCCAGAGTGTGCATCAGCCGGGTGCAGTTTCAATCTCTTCCCCCTTAGATCAGGACACTTCGCGCAACTCATAGAAGAGGTGCTGACCACAGAGAAATACCAGTTTCGGAGTTTGTAGTTATTTACATGACCTGCTTCATCTAAATTTTTTATAAAGCTTTAACGCATTAAATAAATATAACTGCATTAAAGATGTAACGCCGGGGTGTTTCCTTTAAAGACGCTCGACACGCAAGTTTTGCTTCAGCGGAGCAGCAGCTCCTGCTCCACTTATTCCACAACGAGAGTGCTTCTGTATATACTTATTTTGTATTTTGGATAATTCCCTCATACTTTGCGATCTACATCACCTGAAGCTGTTTGGAAAGTTTAGAGTGCATCTGGACTGTGAGCTGTGTAATTCTTCCTTCTCCTCAGTCAGTCGCAAACTGCAGTGCTGCTCTTGCGCGTCATCGTTAGAGTTTAATGTGATCTCATGTTACGTTAAATGAGATCATACGGCTATTCGATGAAAATTTTTGTCGACAATTTTTTATTGTCGATAACGTCGACTAATCGTTTCAGCCCTATTCCACACCTTCAAAGCAAATCGTACATATTTCTAGTCATCAAGCGCTCCGTCAGAGCTTTGTAAGTGCCCTAAGCTAGAACTGACCTGAAGTACCTAGTTAAATGCAGCCTTCAAGTGGAGTCGGAAATATCGTAATTTCGAGTTTCCAGCACATGAATGACCAAGCTAAGTTGTATTTACCAGTGGGAAACTTGGACCTTGTAAGGGCCGTGTCGACAGGATTTTAAACAATTGAAATTGTTAGTGTTTTACTATGATAATATTAATTTGATACATAAGACAGATATAAAATAGTCAAATTAAGTAAATGACTCAACCATTGCGGTTTGTTTTATGAAAATGTATTACATTTTTTTTTTAAATATCATGCATTAAAGGAGCAATATGTAACATTGACATCAAGCGTTTATAATGGGTACTGTAGTCCAAATTCAAAATATTGGAGGGAGTTGTCTCCCCCACCCCCTCCTCCCCAGACTCGAAGCTCACACGGGTTGACAGGTTGAGGACACGCAACAGGAACGAGCAAACTGACAATGGCAAGCGATGAGCCTTACACTGTAAGTTGATCAGCTATTGTATACGTTTTCAATGTTTTTATTGTTTGCAAATTATAAACCAGCTCTTGTGGATTTTTTTTTATAACTCTGTCAATGTTAGCTAGATGTATTGCTGGCTTCCATGGCTGCAGTGCGCTGTGTTTGCCCGCTAACTTGTTTCAAATCTGCCAACCCGGAGGGTCGAAATACTATTGGGAAATGGGCAGTAGGTGGGATCACACAGGCCAAAACACAAACAGAAATTCCGTCCCGGAACGGACATTTCAAAGTAGAATATACTGGCTGTAACATTGTTTTCGGAGAAGCCAGTATTTCAACTTAGCATGTTTCCTAAATCTCTGACATATTATGATAATTGTATGCTTCAGTTCAGTAAATATATTGCATATTGCACCTTTAAAAAATCAGGTTGGATAAAAGTGATGCAGGTGTATTCTCTCACTGGTACAATAGAATAAAGAGTTTTGTTGTTGTTCATTGTGCATTTGTTTAACTTTGGCTAATTTTGTATTTTGTTTCTGACTTGAAAGCATGACATTTTGTTGTAATGCACTGGAAAAAAGATTTTGTGGTAAAGTAAATACAGCAAAAAAGATTAAGTACTTTCTAAATTGACGTTAGTTTCAGCATGAACTTGAAAATATTAAGTAAATTCTACATTCAGACATGTAAAAATGAATGTTCTAGCTTGTAAGTAAATATTATTCATGATTGTTTGTTATATTTTTACAATGTGTCAATGTATCAATCTTAAAATAGAAAACCTTATATTTATTTGCTAATTTGGGTAAGTTTCACAGGTTAATAAAATAAGTACATTTTTCTCAACTTTTCGAAGATGGTGTTCCCAGCATGCACAGCTTGAATAATTAATGAGCTTGTATGGTTCCATTGTTTGCAAGGTTATTAACACATTTTTATTGTTAATTTTGTTGTTATAGAACGTCTGGTGGTAACTTCTTGTTTTATGCAGTCACACATGGTTACGTAAATTTTCTACTCAAAATTACCCGTTCATGATTATTTAAAAAAAAAAAAAATATCTGTTGATTGTCACCATTATGGTGTTTTGTGCACCAAGTGTTCAGGTCTGCATGTGCAGTTCTATACCTTGTTTCTGTCGCACATAATGCAAGGTGATGTGATGTTAGCTCATAGACTACGTAGCATGCATTAAGCTTCCCCGTGGGAAATTGTATGTAGTATTTGCACACATGTAGTGTCTGTAAGGAAAATTTAAAACATGACGTTCTGATAAACTGTTCATTTAAATTTTACTTAAAGTACAATGTATTTCATATTTGTAAGTAAAAGTTACTGTATTTACTAAAATTATTAAGTTATATTTACTCACTATAATCAATATTATGTTTTGAAGTAGATTTTACTTAATATTATACCATTAAGATTTGCTTAGAAAAACTGTGCACAAAAACGTTAAAAATTATTGTAAAATATAAAAATTAAGTAAATCTTACTAGTGTTTTTTTTTTTCCAAGTGTATGTATGAGCTTCTCAGGTTCATTTGAAGACAGAATTGGACTTTTTAAAAACCATTTTATTAAGCTTTTTTATCATTATGTGAAAAAAGAGAGAGAATTTCTTCGCATCTGCGTTCTTCAGGGAACCATTAAGAAAACAAAATAGCGGCCTCTGAAGGGTGCTTCATATGACATCATCATCATAAAGGTATTTTGGTGAGAAATGAGCATATTTATGTGAAAAAGATGTTGAGTATCTGTATCTATGGTTCCTTTTCATGCATCGTGTGCTATTTCTTTTTATCCAAATCCCTGTAATTCCACTTTAAGCCTCATAGTCTTCAAGTGTCTTGGAGTAACAATTTATCATTCATTTTCTTTAGTTGTCGATGTATGCCAGGGTTTCCACGGTCATTGAAAACCTGGAGATATCAGGAATTTTTTTACATTGAGATTTCCTGGCCTTGGACATAGAAGACATGGACATTCCTGTATATAATTTACAGTTCTGACATAATATAACATTCTAATTATGTTCGGCTCTAAAATACTTCATTGGTTAGAAATTGCTCTTTTGACTGCTATAACGATCATGGAAAAGTCATAGGAATTAATTAGTGAAAAAGTGTGGGAACCCTGTGTGCATCTTTTCACATGTGTAGCACTGGAAAATCTAGTTAGATGTGATGTCTTTCAATTCCGAGAGCTTATTCTTCATACCTCAGTCCGCTTTTTAAGACTTCGCATCTTATCTGCTCAACTGGTCCTTTAAATCTGTTATCAGCTCATGTTTTAAATTTTACTGCCATTTAAGATGTCCAGTCATCTGCCTGTAAATCTGCAGAGCCGTGGTTATGGAATTTTTTTGGGGAGAGAGCAACAGTAGCAAGAGGCTTTATTTGCAATCCTTCACGGACTTGTAAAGGAAAACTGTAGTTGATCACAGGCAAGCTAGAGATGTCAATTCAATATTCAGCCACTTAGATCCAAAGTATTCCTGTCAAACGGCTTTTACAGCTCGCTGCAGTGATCTGAACGGCGTGCCAAATGAGTGCTGACGCTCCTTTATAGCTCTTAAATAGTTAAAAGTGGTGTCAAATGAAAACTATTAATATTTATTAAGACTAATGCATAAGGTTAAAAGCAGCCTCTTAATGTGTTGCGTTTGGCCATTTGATTAATCACGGTGTTGATGGTCTTCACAGTCGTGACATTGAAGGTTACAATCAATTGTTGTCCAATATCAAATGGTTCCATGGAAGACTTTTGCTGCAAAAAAACATTTTTTCCACATGTTTGACATACATGTCGTGTACATGGTTTTCCAGTGTTTTCTACAGAATTGTTTTTGAGTCCCTATCGACCTCTGCAACCCAAATAATTAGTCTTTACAATATAAATTTATTAGAAAACAATGCTGTTTTGGTAAAAAAATAAAATAATGCAATTAATTTTTTTAAATAATATTAATAATAATAAAAAATAAAAAAAAGTAGCCAACACATTGTCATATGAACAACCACTTTTCGGCGGGCTTTTCCACCAAATGGCGATGGTTCTTGTGCCGAGCCTCGGCTGATTCACCTGCCTACAAACAAACGTGTTTGTGTACAGCTTTTGCTTCTGTTTCTGAGGACATATTTAAACATACAGAGAAATGCAATCAAACGTTATTACGTTGCTCAACGAAAAGTTTTAGAGATGACATTTACGCTCAAGACGACAGGTTATACCAACAGGTAGTGTGCACTTGCCTTAACGTAACTATTATTTATTATGATTTTTTTTTTTTTTTTTTATGTGTGTGGCATAACTTGCTAAGAATTATAAACTGTAACAGTGGAATCATTATAAGCATTGGTGTAGCAGGTAGTTATATTTTGATTTTTTTCATTAAACATATAATATTATGTTTAGGTTTTGATTGAGAATCCCATGGGGTGTATTTAACAGATAGCCACAGTCTTCCTAACTAAATGGGTAATCCCCTTACTGAACAAAATAATGTTCAAAATAAGATGTAAAGTGTAAGGAAAGCTAACAAAGTTGGCAAACAACAAAGCTACAGAGGACACCAACGATTCGGTATTTGTCTCAAGCGATACTGGCTGAATTCAGTGCCCCGGTTAGTTAGCTGGTTGGTCGGTGTTCGATCTATCGTTTCTTTGTCCACTGTCACTTTTGCTTAGGTCCTTCTTATGGTCTCTGTACTCTTGTGTTTTTGTTTTTTTTAAATAAAAAATTATGATTTGGTCAATTGTCCAATTGAAGCCAGCGTGCATAATTTTTTGCCGTATCTCTTAATAGACTTTATTTTTTCCCTTTGCTCTCTCTAGTTTATCTCGGATCGCCATTGATCACCATATCACAAGTAGAACACTCGTTTCCTCCACGTTCCCTGAATGCTTTTGATGTCTGACATTTTTGTGGATTATTTGGTGGTTGTTATAGAGCAGGGCTACTCAACTTCGGAGAGGTCAGGGGCCGCAAAGCTGGAGTGCCGCACTCTTATGTTATATATATATATATATATATATATATATATATATATATATATATATATATATATATATATATAATATATATATTAATATATATATATATAATATATACACACACACGCACACACACAGACAGCTCTGGAAAAAAATAAGATACCACTGCCAAATGGGTTTACTATTTATAGGTATGTGTTTGAGTAAAATGAACATTTTTGTTTTATTCTATAAAGTACTGACAATATTTCTCCCAAATTCCAAATACAAATATTGTCATTTAGAGCATTTATTTGCAGAAAATGACAACTGGTCAAAATAACAAAAAAAATGCAGTGTTTTCAGACTGTGAATAATGCAAAGAAAACAAGTTCATATTCATTTTTAAACAACACAATATTAATGTTTTAACTTAGGAAGAGTTCAGAAATCAATATTTGGTGGAATAACCCTGATTTTCAATCACAGCTTTCATGCGTCTTGGCATGCTCTCTACCAGTCTTTCACATTGATGTTGGGTGACTTTATGCCACTTCTGGGGCAAAAATTCAAGCAGCTCGGCTTTGTTTGATGGTTGGTGGCCATCCATCTTCCTCTTTATCACATTCCAGAGGATTTCAATGGGATTCAGGTCTGGAGATTGGGCTGGCCATGACAGGGTCTTGATCTGGTGGTCCTCCATCCACCCCTTGATTGACCTGGCTTTGTGGCATGGAGCATTGTCCTGCTGGAAAAACCAATCCTCAGAGTTGGGGAACACTGTCAGAGCAGAAGGAATCAAGTCTTCTTCCAGGATAATCTTGTACGTGGCTTGATTCATGCATCCTTCACAAAGACGAATCTGCCCGATTCCAGCCTTGCTGAAGCACCCCCAGATCATCACCAATCTTCCACCAAATTTCACAGTGAATGCGAGACACTGTGGTTGAAGGCCTCTCCAGGTCTCCGTCTAACCATTTGATGACCAGGTAGAGGATTGATGATGATCTGGGGTTGCTTCAGCAAGGCTGGAATTGGGCAGATTCGTCTTTGTGAAGGATGCATGAATCAAGCCAAAAAGAGAGAGAGAGGTTTTGTTTTATTGTTTTCTCTCATTCAATTCAGATTGCAAGCTCGCAACAAGGCAAAATATTCCTTTTTCATTAGCATGTCTGCTTTTGCTTTGGTATCGAAATTGGTATTGTGAACTTTGAAATTTGACTGGTATATTACTGAAAGTTTGGTATTGTGACAACCCTACTGTTGACAAAACATATTAAAGGGATTGTTATCACAAAAAGGAAAATTCTGTCATAATTTACCCACCCCTTTCTTTCTCCCATGGAACACACACGCACGTACGCATGCAAACAAATAGCAGGATTTTGAAAGGAAACAGCCTTGTCATAATTATTCAACCCCTATTGCTGTAGCTGTTTCTTAAATATGCAAGGCTACACAAATAATTGTTTTATGACAAAATTAAGTCATCAATCTGCAATGGCACCTATTTAAGTTTTAGTGCTGTAAGCAAAAATTTATTTCTATGCAAAAAATGCAATTAAAAATAAGCAGTCACAAAAGCTAATAGAGGAGATTATTTCATTACACAAGAAAAGACCATGACTAAAAGTACATTTCCAAGGCACTTCAATTTCCAATAGACAAAGTTGGCAGCAAAATTCATAAATGTTTTTTAAATATGGTACAACAGCAACCTTCTAGGGTGTGGAAGAAAGCAAAATTTCACCAAGGGAAATGTTGACTTGAATACTCAAGAAGGAATTTGGAAAGACCTGTGGAGTCCTAGAAGAAGGTTTTATAGATGTATGACACTAAACTGAAAATGAGTTTTACACCCATGGGTCAGCATTACATCTGGAGTAAGATGACAAGTTGATGACAAGAACGACATCATCCCCACAGTCAAGCATGGAGGTGGGTCAGTCCTGTTATGGGGGTATTTTGCGGCTGCAGGAAACAGCTGTCTTGACTATGTGACTGACACCGTGGATTCTTTCAGGTATCAGGCCATTTTGGCAAAAATGTGATGCCTTCAGTGTGTAAATTGAAGTTTGGTGATCACTGGACTTTCCAGCAAGACAGTAACACCAGACAAGGATACATCCAAGTTGTCCAAAATCTGGTTCAGGGATGGATCGTGGAATGCCCTGAATAATTTGTATTATATTTTTACTATATAAATTCTAGAGACTGTTGTGTGTGAAAATCACAGGAGATCAGCAGTTAAAGAAATACTCAAACCAGCCCGTCTGACACCAACAATCATGCCACGGTCCAAATCACTGAGATCTCATTCTGATGGTTGATGTGACCATTAACTGAAGCTCCTGACCTGTATCTGCATGATTTTATACATTAGACTGCTGCCACACGATTGGCAGATTAGATAATTATGTGGATGATTGTTGGTGCCAGATGGGCTGGTTTGAGTATTTATTTTTTATTTTTTTTTCAGAATGACAGCAACAGTCACCATTCTCTTTCAGATCTTTTTTTCCTAAACAATGAAAGTGGTGACTGAAGCTTTCATTCTGCTTTAAAGGAATATTCCAGATTCAATACAAGTTAAGCTCAATCAACTGCAATTGTGGCTTAATGTTGATTACCACAAAAAATAATTTCGTTTGCCCCTCCTTTAAAAAATTTAAAAATCTGGTTTACAGTGCGGCAGTAACAATGGAGATTGAGCTTAACTTGTATTGAACCCTTAATATTCCTTTAACACTTCCTTTTGTGTTCCACGGAAGAAAGTCACACAGGTTTGGAACAGCATGAGAGTGAGTAAATGATGACAGAATTTTCATTTTTGAGTGGCTTGAATGTGTTAACACTATACATTGTGACACTTTGACTGTGATACACTAGAATAACTCATGTGAATCAAACCTTTCTGTTCCCATTTCTTCTTTTTTTCTTTTTTTTTTTTTTTTTTTTGCTCAGCTGAGCATTTGTCTTGACAATTGCATTAGCTGTGAGTTATACCTTTTGTCTCTCTTGTCAAATCAATACGTGCATGACAGGAGAACCCCGGCCGTGAGGTATCGCTCTCACAGAGTGAGACAGATCGGTCTGTGTCAGGGCCCCGGCAGAGAGCCGAGACTGCTGGGAAGGCACTGCGCAGTGGGAAACTCAATACTGATGCAGACGGGGAGATTTGGTTTTGTTGAACCTGCCAAATGTGTACTGCGTGCATCTCTCGCTTTGTTCTGTCAGAATCCGTAGTTGAGTCCGGTTTGGAAAGAAAGACCATGGAGGACAAATCAACTTCAGAATCAACATGATACAGGATGTGGGCTGATAATTCAAACCGTTCACAAAGGTAGCAGACTTTCTTGCCAAAATTTGATACTATTTTTCTGAAGTGCTGCTATATTGGTAATCCTGATAATGTGTTAATTGCATATTGCACGCTCCTTGCCTTATCGTGCACGAATTATCAGTGCACGTTGTTATTCCAAATATAAAATAATGTTTGTCTGTGCAGTCTTTTATCATAATGTAACAGCTGGCTCTGCATTTGTGTGTTTGGTTAGTGGTTCGGTGAAGAGATTTATTTTTAATCAAATTTGGAGAGTTTTATTTTATTTTTTATTTTTTTAACCTCTTCTAAATGTTGACATTTTCTAACATGTAAACACATATTTATTAATTTCTATTTTCAAAGTAATAAGCTTCTTGGTTTTTTGGCCAGTGTTTGTGTTTCGGTAATGAGAGTTTATCTGGACGTGCTCCAGATTTTTATTTTTTCAAAAAATGTAAAAATATGTCTAGATTATACTGTTTAAAATAATTTCTGACTTCTCATGTTCCAAAAAACAACAACAACAAAACTTAAAAAAAATAGAAAGGAATCATACTGTAAGTGATCTAAATGAAATCATTATTTTGTGAGAATAACCCTCATGTGTAAACTATAATCAGTAGTGATTTTGTTCTCTTTTGTGTCTGGGTGACTGAGGCATATCAGACATCCAATGGGTGAGCCAATATCCCCAGCAAGCCCCTTTTCATTTGTAAAAGTTTTCTGTACAGCAAGGCTACCTCACTTCAGTAACTTTGTAACAGAATATAGCCCTGAGATTTCTATTTCATACTGACCAAAGATTGCTTCGGTTGCCTCATTCCACCTTTTGTGTGGCTTGTATTCTGCGGATGACCTTTTGTAGTGGCTGCAGTCAATAGTGACTGTTAGTGCAGTGGGCCCGGACACAGCAGTGCAATTTACAGCAGGAGACCACACTGTCTTTGTATTGTTTCTCTGTGTGTGTGGTTCATTTCCTAATTAAAGCATTATTGAGATTCTTAATTGCTGCTTTTTTTTTTTTTTTTTTTTTTTTTTTTTGTAATGATAGAATCCATTTTTTATTTTTTTTCCCTGTTCTTTTATACTGTCTTTTTCTTTACTTAAGTGTTGCTCGCCTCGTTCTGACCTAGATTAATTCTTTGTTAAAGAAGTCTGCTACTTAAAGATCACATTCTGCCCAATGCAGGAGACCTGAGGGGTCACTGTCTGGAAATTTGTACCAAACATGATCAGATTGTATTGACGCTGACTACCACCCCAGGAGTCACGAGTTCGAATCCAGGGCATGTTGAGTGACTCCAGCCAGGTCTCCTAAGCATCCAAATTGGCCTGGTTGCTAGGGAGGGTAGAGTCACAGGGTAACCTCCTTGTGGTCACAATTTAGTGGTTCTTGCTCTCAATGGGGAGGGTGGTAAGTTGTGCGTGGATCGCGGAGAGTAGCATGAGCCTCCACATGCTGTGAGTCTCCGCGGTGGCATGCACAACGAGTCACGTGATAAGATGCATGGATTGACTGTCTCAGAAGTGGAGGCAACTGAGACTTGTCCTCCGCCACCCGGATTGAGGCGAGTAACTGCACCATCACAAGGACCTACTAAGTAGTGGGAATTGGGCATTCCAAATTGAGGAGAAAAGAAAAGGGCCTAACAATAGGTAGCACACCTAGGTTTATATATATAATATATTAGGGGTGTGCAGCGAAGCCATTATCTGTATCTGTTACTATGACAAAATTATTTGTATTCGGAAATAACCGGATGTCGGCGTGGCTTAAACCAGAAGTGCGTCAAAACTAATTTTAAAATGTAACAGAAGCTATAGCTTCTGTATATAAAATATGCCTATATAATATTATTATTATTATTATTATTATTATTATTATTACATTATTTTCATTTATTATTTATTTATATTATTGATATTCATTTTTTTTTTATTTTTTTTTTTATTAATTTTTTACTCACCAGATGAAGCTGAATATGTAGGCTACAAACTGTGGAATATATTGTTAACTTTGTTTTCTCCTGGTATTTCGGCATTAATATCTGCTGAAATTAGTGCTGGGCAATATAGATTATTAACAATATAATCATAATATAATATAAAAGATAATTTTGCTGCCGATGTAAAATATACCAATATCATGATGATTTTAATGTGCTTTCATTTGGCCATTAAGTTTCATAAAGAGCGCATCAGTAGACTAATTTCACAATCCTTCAGAGCTGCACAATTGATCAGAATAACATAAAAATGGCGAGTTGGTCATGTGATTATTAATCCACAAAAGGCTGTGATTTAAAGACAGATAAACATGGTCTGTGTGTGATTCAGAACAAACTGGTGACGCGCTGATCTGTGTGCACGCGCATGGCGGCGCTCTCAGATCAGTTCACGTGCATCGTGAAATCAGAGTAATGCAGGTTCAAGCATTCGTGCAATTCCAAACATTAGTAACAGTTACAAGTTATTATACAAATCTACAAAAGCGGCACAGAATAACAGAAGAGGAGATTACAGTGTTTCAGGAAATGTGGAACATTGTAAACTATCAAATACACATCGCCTTTTCTGTGTCACAATAAAAGCTCCTTGTGAAGTTGAAGTAAATACGACAGCACTTTCGGTGTCAAAATAAAAGTCCCCAGGTGAAGATGAAGTAAACAGGACAGAAATATATTACTTTTATATAACGCAAATCAAATAATCAGAATGATAATTGAGCATTATATTATAATAATCAACCTGACGTGTCCCACAGTAATAATTTAGTATTATGCAATGTTCAACTGGGGTTTCAAAAATGTCAGTGAAGTAGCTTTGCACTCCTTGTTCATTCACAAAAATGTATTAGTAAAAAAATTTGAAGGATATTTTAAATAATGTTTTTATTAAGCTACTATGTATAATTTTAAATGAAATATAAATATAAAGTGCATATCAATGAATGATTTAATTTCATTCTCCCTTGTGTTTATTTAATGAAAAACTTTTAAATAGATTTTTATTTAATCTCTTTAAAATATTGAATCTACTAGGCTACAATTGCTGTTTGGATGAAATGATGGTAACTGATTAAAAAACAACTTTTGAGCCATTTTAGAGCAAATACATAATTATCGAGATACACTATATTGCCAAAAGTATTCGCTCACCTGCCTTTAGACGCATATGAACTTAAGTGACATCCCATTCTTAATCCATAGGGTTTAATATGACGTCAGCCCACCCTTTGCAGCTATAACAGCTTCAACTATTCTGGGAAGGCTTTCCACAAGGTTTAGGAGTGTGTTTATGGGAATTTTTGACCATTCTTCCAGAAGCGCATTTGTGAGGTCAGACACTGATGTTGGACGAGAAGGCCTGGCTCACAGTCTTCGCTCAAATTCATCCCAAAGGTGCTCTATCGGGTTGAGGTCAGGACTCTGTGCAGGCCAGTCAAGTTCTTCCACACCAGACTCGCTCATCCATGTATTTATGGACCTTGCTTTGTGCACTGATGCGCAGTCATGTTGGAACAGGAAGGGGCCATCTCCAAACTGTTCCCACAAAGTTGGGAGCATGGAATTGTCCAAAATCTCTTGGTATGCTGAAGCATTCAGAGTTCCTTTAACTGGAACTAAGGGGCCAAGCCCAGCTCCTGAAAAACAACCCCACACCATAATCCCTCCTCTACCAAACTTCACAGTTGGCACAATGCAGTCAGACAAGTACCGTTCTCCTGGCAACCGCCAAACCCAGACTTGTCCATCAGATTGCCAGATGGAGAAGCGTGATTCGTCACTCCAGAGAACGCGTCTCCACTTCTCTAGAGTCCAGTGGCGGCGTGCTTTACACCACTGCATCCGACGCTTTGCATTGCACTTGGTGATGTATGGCTTGGATGCAGCTGCTCGGCCATGGAAACCCATTCCATGAAGCTCTCTACACACTGTTCTTGAGCTAATCTGAAGGCCACATGAACTTTGGAGGTCTGTAGCGATTGACTCGGCAGAAAGTTGGCGACCTCTGCGCACTATGCGCCTCAGCATCCGCTGACCCTGCTCTGTCATTTTATGTGGCCTACCACTTCGTGGCTGAGTTCCTGTCATTCCCATTCGCTTCCACTTTGTTATAATACCACTTGATAGTTGACTGTGGAATATTTAGTAGTGAGGAAATTTCACGACTGGACTTGTTGCACAGGTGGTATCCTATCACAGTACCACGCTGGAATTCACTGAGCTCCTGAGAGCGGCCCATTCTTTCACAAATGTTTGTAGAAGCAGTCTGCATGCCTAGGTGCTTCATTTTATACACCTGTGGCCATGGAAGTGATTGGAACACCTGAATTCAATTATTTGAATGGGTGAGCGAATACTTTTGGCAATATAGTGTATACAGTTGAAGTCAGAAGTTTACATGCACTTAGGTTGAAGTAATTAAAACAAATTTAACCACTCCACAGATTTCATATTAGCATACTATAGTTTTGGCAAGTCGTTTAGGACATCTACTTTGTGCATGACACGAGTAATTTTTCCAACAATTGTTTACAGACAGATTTTCACTTTTAATTGACTATATCACAATTCCTGTGTGTGTGTGTGTGTGTGTGTGTGTGTGTGTGTGTGTGTGTGTGTGTGTGTGTGTGTGTATATATTAGTGACGTTGAGTAAAGGTATGTAAAATAAGCTAATATCATTTGTTGTTTTGTCACTTGTTCTGTTATTAAATAGTATTAAAACACTTTAAAAAATAATAATAATATCTAAAAAATTTAAATGTAGTCTTGTAAACAAAATAACAAACCAAGTGACATCTGCAAACAAATGATGGTGGTTCTTTTTCTCAAAACTATCTTTACAACTATCTAAAGTTTTTCTTTTTCTTTTTTTTTAAATGAACTGTTAACCAACTTCTCTCAAGGTGATTTTTAGTGGCTATTTGAAGTCTCTTCCCCCAAGTTCTCACAGGTGTGTAGTTTACTGTAATTGTAAAAGTTGAGCAAAAAGAGGGACATATTTTAAGTATTTGGAAATATTTGTATATTTATAATATTTATTTTTTATGTTGTTCTTCCCATTTTGTATTTTCCACGTTTTTAATGCCGAGCATCGGTAGTTACATTTGAATGCATTAGTTAAGGTATATGTATTTTAAGCACGAATACACCTTAAGAAATAACTATTTGTGTGACAATTAGTTGTCATAAACGTGAAAAACCCTAAATCAGAAAATGTTATTGTTAATTGCAATAGTTATTTATATATATTTGCTATTCAATGTAAAGCTTACACAAGGTTTGTTGTTTGAAATGCAGCAGGGAGGATTTTTAAAAATGAATTTGATCCAAACTGATACTCTGAGTCTCGTCCTTCTCATAGGCTGTTTTAAAGCTATCTATCTCGGTGAGCTAAGGGCTGCGTGATGTTTTGGAACTCCGCTGTGGTACTGAGGCTATTTGAATTCCATTCAGATATCCAATAGCCACTTGGCTGTACATATTTCATAAGCTGGAGACGCTTTAGCCACCACATACTTCAGTTTTTATTAGTCTCCAAGAGCAAGAAACCAAATGTTAAGCAATCAAACAGGAGGGCTGTGGAGAGCCTTTATAGAAATACATATTTATGAATGACGAGGCACATCAAAGATCGAGATTCTATATGATAACGCTTATGTATTATTAGAGTTTTGATAAGTTCACTAGTTTGTATATTGAAGGAATATTTTGGGTTCAATATAAGTTAAGCTCAATCAACAGCATTTGTAGCATAATGATTCCATGGATATTGACTCGTACCCCCTTTTAAAAAATAAATTAATAAATATTTTTTTGGAGGGTTTAAAGGCAGAAATGTTAAGCTTATATATATATATATATATATATATATATATGTGTATAAAACTTACATTAATTCTATTAAAACTCATGTATTATTAGAGCTGTAAAGTTTTTTTTAAATCATAATTTTTACAGTCGTTTTAACAGGGTTTAATTTACATTGCCATGGCAACAAAGTTGTAACACGCATTTTGTTTAAGTCTTGTTGGCTATACTTTTGAAATTGAGTATTTTAACATTTATGGATTGGGCCCATTCACTTCCATTGTAGGTGCCTCACTGTAACCAGAGATTGTTTAGCAGAGACGGGTCACTTCTATTAAAATAAATGGGAGAAATTGGAATGTCTAACCAAGCAGCTATGAGCGCCCAACGGTCAACGGATGTAGAAATGAAGTCCCACCTTACAGTTAAAAGAGCCAATCACTTTTTAGATACAGACATCACCTGTCAATCAACTCTATAACGTGCATGCGCATTAGCTATACAAGCTGGGAAAATTTTGTTTTTTAGCATAATATGAGGTAAAGAATTTCAGTTTATGATTCCAGTATTGATTTTAAATATGTTCTTTGATCGTAGTCTTGACCAACCGTTTTTGAGATTTTGGTCTTTCTCCATTCAAGTAGATAGGAGCTGCACTGGCATGACTGGAAATAGCCTCCAGAGAGTGTTCCAAAGATGGCCGACTGTGGACTGACTTGCTAGAAAGACTTTGCTATAACCCAGATTTTGTTCTTTCTTTATTTCTTTAAGAAAAGGGACAAGTCGAAAAATCTGCATATAATGACACACAACACTATCAGATAATGCGTCAAGCAAACTGTGATTGGTTGTTTACCTAATCAGACTGCGTTTCCGTTTCCAGAATAGGTGGAGGAAAATGTATGCTTTGGAGATTTATTTTTAAGTTGTACAACTTAACATTGATTAAGAATACAAAGTTATTTTCTATTGAGTTTTTGTTTGTATTTTAGTACACTTTTATAGTTTTTTAATGTTTGTTGTTTTGCAAGCTCACCTTTTGTTTCACTGCTAGTTTTTGTCCTTGTAATAGTTTTTGTTAAAGAATAATAATCTTGGTGCAGATCCAAACATATGTCAGAGGACCAGGCAATCCGATCTTCAGTCCATGTGGCATTGTAGACTTTCCTCCTTACCTACCCTACACCTGCAAATAAACTCTGGTTCCTCCCTGCTAAATTTAGACTGGCATTAGAATTCTACTTTACTGTCCCAGGACACTAGAGGTTGTGAAAGAGAGAAGTGTAGCATTTCAAAAGAAGGTGTTGAGGACAAGAGAGACCGCTGACCACAGCTTATGTTTCACTCTCTATGTGTGCTGATCGTGGTACATGGGTCAATGATGTGATGCCCCTATTTTGGTCCGGATCTAT